>NC_136791.1:47431808-47586695 GCF_951216825.1 Electrona antarctica
AGGCAGTCAATGCCATCACATTTCTATGGGAAAAGTGAGTTTACCTCCCCTTTTGGCCTCCTATGGCATGCACAATTCGTTGTGAGCTTGTAGATTAGATTAGAAGACGGGGCATAAATCAAATAATGCATTAATTAATATGCTTTTTACAGTTGATTTTGTGTAAGTGCTCTGTTAATCCTGTTGACGTACAGGTAAATGTAATTGATGTGCTGTTGGCTGCCAGACTGCCAGTCAGTGTACCAGCCAACCTGTGTGTGTGTGTGTGTGTGTGTGTGTGTGTGTGTGTGTGTGTGTGTGTGTGTGTGTGTGTGTGTGTGTGTGTGTGCGTGCGCGTGCATGTGCGTGTTTGTGTGTGCGCGCGCACGCACGCGGGGGAAGGGGGGCTTTTACACTGCCCAGAGGCCCATTGTCTCATGTGTGCATGCGCGCGTGCGTGCGTGCGTGCGTGCGTGCGTGCGTGCGTGCGTGCGTGCGTGCGTGCGTGCGTGCGTGCGCAACAATCAAGAAATAATTGTTGTAAAATTGTCTTGAATACAGTATGTGTGCTGCAAACAAAATGATATGTAGCTTGCAGAGTTAGTTCAGTCAGATATACTCGAGCGGCTTCATGCTATGCTCAAGGGCACATACATATACTCGAGGGGTTAATATACATTGCATTACTATGTGGGTATATACAGTGTTTGCAAGACCCACATGTCATACGCTGATGTCAGCTGACCGATTGGGCGGGGTATTTATTATTTAAGCTCACCTAGACTGCATGCATTCTTCCTGCCGTCCTTCTGCATATGGTTCTGCCTGGCTGTTGTTATAATGAATTGCATTTTTATAGCGCTTTTCCAAGTGCTCAAAGCGCTTTACAATGGTTCATTCATTCATACATTGGGAGGTGAAGCGGCGAACAGTCAACGCCAGCGTCCTCACTTCCCACATTCAGACACCAATGGTGGCGAGCTCACACCGACCAACTCATTGGAGGCAGTGTGGGGTTCAGTGTCTTGCCCAAGGACACTTCGACATGTAGACAGGAGGAGCCGGGATTCGAACCGCCGACCCAGGGATCATTGGACGACCTGCTCTACCTCCTGAGCCACAGCCGCCTGTTATGTGATGTTTATGTGATGTTTGCTCCCACCGCCACCCCAGCACCACCGGTGGGCTCTGCTATTTCTGTTCCCCATGGGGGGGTTGTTATTGTATATCTACAGTATCTCCCTGCTCTTAATGTTTTATGATGGTGTTTAATTGTGCCGAGCAGGGAGAAAATGTATGCACACTTGTATTCTCATTCTATAATAAATATCGGTTAAATCTATTTGTGCGTTATGTGACTGAAATGACATTTTCTGAAGGAGTGTGAGGGGCAATTTGAAAAAAGTGGAGTTATGTTTCAGGTTCAGTAGTTTTAGCACATTATGTAAAAGTATTAGGATAAATCATTATTCTCTGTGTTAATTTACAGCAGAGGATTAAATAATGAAATAAAATACAGTGTTTTACCACTAGTCTAATGCAGAATTCACACCAGCAAACTATTTTGCCGCCGTGTTCTGAGAAAGCGACAAGGTTCAATGCATTGTCTATGGCGAGGAGTGACCAATGCCTTTCCCACGGTGAAGAATCATAGTTGAGAAAAGTTCAACCAAAACAATCAAATTTGAAGTGGTACTAAGTCTAAAGGTGGCCTTACACTAGCCGATTTTTTTCAATCTGAAATCTGATAGCACCACACACTACAGGATAATCGGAGCGGGGCAGAGCAAATATCAAACATTCTTGATGTTGATCGGGCCGATCCCGATCGCGCTTTGATCGGCCCCGAGCAGATCGATTGAGTCGGGCACCCCCCGAGCGTCAAAAAATGCCCGATTATCGGCTAGTGTAAGGCCACCTTTAGTACCACTTCAAAACAGCTTAGTAACTAAGCTGTTGTGGTTTGTGTGAGTTATGGTGTAGACTTCTCCTTAAAAAAAAGCATTAGCTCAGATTTCATATGAGTTTTGTTTTAGACTTAGACTACATTGAACAAAACAAACATTTTAATTCATGATGGGTCTTCATCAGATCAATTCAAAAAACACCAATTTATTCACTAATCACTCCATATAGACCTGGCCTTACATGATGCCACTCTGAGAGTGGACACAGGGCCAACACATACAGTCATAATTGCTGCATTAGGTATATGGGGTTATTATGGTGTTACACATATACAAGAATGAAAAAAACATTGCATGGATGCACCTGGGACGTATCCTCAGTGATGTATCCCACGGTCATCTGGGTTTCGGGTCTCTCGCCCTCCTAAAGGCCTCACTGTGGGTTTTTTGGGCTTCCTCCTCAGGGAAGACACAGGCTGGGGTGCCAACCCATACTGCTCCCGGGTTATTATTATACAAACGGAACACTAAGAAAATACATCAGAAATTATATATATCCATTGTTTAAAAGAAAAGTGTCTACAAACCCTAAAACACAGAGACGGTTTATATGCCAATATGCATAGAGAAATAGTTGTTTTGGCTGGACATTGGGCCAGCCCTACAGATGCATATGTCTCTATAGAAAATGTTTGTAGATGGTTTGTAAACCATGTCGACTCATCTTAATTCAAAGAACATTATGACTAGAACGTATTATTGTCTCTGCCAGGCCGAACGGCAGCCAGACGGTTGAATCCCATATAATATATGAAATGTACATTGCAAATGTTGTTGAAGTGTGGGAATTTTACTTGGTGAGACTTGGTTAAAAAAAAGAAAAGGGAAAAAGGAAAAAGAAACGATTGATAAACAAAGTCATGAATTGTAGGTAAAGGATTCAAAATGTTTCAAATGAAATGCCCTCTAGTGTTTCATACACAGTCTTTTGGTTTTTATTTGATTTATATGATGTAACAAAAAAAGATATAGGCTACTGACAGGTCCGTCATACACTGTAGGAAATTCATTGAAAATGTTAAAGGTATATTCAGTGATTTGACTTAATTCAAATATAACTTATTTTTTTGTTTTGTTGTGATAATCTTCCCTACTATAGAGTGTGCTGACCATATAAGGAGTTCCTCCCTGTCCCCAGTTAACCCCTGGGGGTCAAAAAACCTTTTTTTCCAAATCACCCAAATCACTGAATGCTCCTTTAAGGATAAAGTTCAAACTTATTTCCACCGTGTTCTAGCCATATAGTATGTTTGGAGAGTGTTGTTGTTTATTTGAGGTTTGGCATACGCACCACTATCGTTGTATCGACTGATTTGTACTGCTACAGCTATACCAGCACCTTCCCACATGTTTCCAAACACATCATTTGATCATATCAAATAACAAATTCGGTTGACTTTTCATAATACTCATTTTGTGAGGGATTGATTGATTGATTGATTGAAATATGTATTAACAGTTTGCAGAATTACAGTACATTTCAAGCACAAACTCAATACAAAGACTGTTAACTGTGAGTGGATGACCCAATTAAGCATTACACTTGTTTACAAGAGGGTCCACCATGTTCAATTCATCAAAACATTTAGAGACGTACAAATAGACACTTCTATATAGTCAAATAACAGAACAGGAATTCATCATAAAGGAGGTAAAAAGGGAAAAGAAACATTATACAGTGAGGGGAAAAGGGGGGGGGGGGGGGGGGGGCGGTGGGGGGGGATTCAGATTTTACGGGGGCCAGTTTTGAATTGCAGCCGTCCGTAGGTGCCCCTTGAGAGCGGTTTTGAAGGAGTCAAGGGATTCGCATGTCTTAACTCTTTGAGAGTTTCAAGGATTTCTATATAGTTTTTAGACTTCTCTATGGCAGAATGGCGTTTTTGAATGATTTATTGAAAATTCTCTGCTGTGAATGTGTGACAACGAAAGACCTTCAGAGAAAGCTTGGCTTGTCTGCTTCCAGGAAAAAAATGAACTGAGTTGATAAAATGTTTAGTTGTGGTGTTGGAAGCCATTTAAAAGAGCCTGCATTTACACTGGGTAGTGTTTCTAGGACAACAAAAAAAGTTATGACCGGTTGAAGTTTTATTTTCTAAATAACTTTTTTTCTGCTGGGCGTACATAGCCATGCAATATCTCATTTTAAAGGGTGAGTTGTCTAGTTCAATTAAAATAAAATAAAAAGTTTCTCACATGTACCACTGTAGATATTTTGCCATCTATAAATAGCATGGTCAGTCATGATCAATCTGACCTATCCAGCTAAAAGTCCCCCTAGCTCTGAAATGGAACATCATATAAACTCAATTCTTTTTTGGGGTAAAATTAGACATTCTAACGCACATTTTGATATATACCATGTTTACATAGTCTTACCAGTACCGTGTCTATTCATGCATGTATCTCAAAAACCTGTTGTGAAGAAACAGTTTTGATAAAAAACTCATCCAAGGACATTGTTTTGATATGACTTTGTGCCCATGATATGTATCAAAATATAGACTTGAATGTATACTGTATTATAACAAAAAAATTGGGTTCTTACCATCTACCGCTACAGAGTAAATCACAGTTGAAACTCGCTTAGTCAAACCATAAACCTCAGACTAGTGAACAAAATAGCCATGACAGGTCTAACTCATTGTAAAAGCTTGTCTTTTATTTCTTATGACTACTAACATAATACAATTATAATAAATATTACAGAAAATAAATAGGCCTACATACAAAACAGTTGTCCCCAAACTCCCCAGTGTCCCCAAACCACTGCATTCCAGTTGTTCTTGACGGTGTGTGTGTGTAGGCTAAATTTAAAAAAAACAACAACTGAAATGAATGAATGCATCCGGTTCAGTGTCGGAGAACTCCATCGCAGTCTTGACTCTTCGTCTTCATCATCATCATCATCATCCTCCTCCTCCTCCTCATCTGATGCCAGTTCTAAATATATAAAAATAAACATTTAGCTGTAGTCAGCCCGGCCAATAGCCAGTTGGGGGGGGGGGGGGACGTAGGCTATCTGACATCATCGTCATCATCATCATCACACGGAGACACACTAAACAATGTACAATCATGATTGTATACAATATACAATGAATGCAATTATCATGCAAGCTCAGACGTCAATGAAACGTCATACAGATCTTATATAATACGCTACTGTTAGCTTCACTCCCCGTCCCCCCTCCGATCCTTGTAGCAACGTCATCATAACCACGCGTTGCTTCAGTAAACGATGCATGTTTGTTCTCCGTCTTTGTAGACAGTAAATAAAAGGAGCGAACATTACTCTAAAGATCAGATCGCCTATAAGGCACGCTACAATATAAAATACTTGTACTGCCATGCGTGCATGCCTGCTACGATACATTTGTACTGCACCAACCAACCGATCGACACCAACCCCCCCCTCCAGCCCTTAGCCAGCACCAATGCACCGACCAACACCATTAGCCAGCACCTTCGGTGCTGGCTAATGGCTGGGGGCCATCGTGGTGAGTCATTCTGGCGTCATGATCTGACTAGTAGTAGTAATTATCCAAGCATCTATTTGTAGCGATCATCTTATGATTTCTGATCACTATAGAAGGGCATTTTCTACAATAAGATTACCTCAAAACATTCCGGGTTGATCGTCTTCTTCAATGGTTTCCCGGTATAGCTCATCGGACGACGATGGGGAGACAATGAAAAAAGGAGGGAGGGAGCAGCGAGTCTCGCTGTAAGCACTGGACCAGGGCTACTCCGCCTGGAGAAGGCGACTGGGACGCGTATGGATCAATACTACTACCACAAAACTCGCTCAAATAAATAGTACTGCTTTCAACTTTTTCTGCTAGAAAATCGCTCGGGCGAGACGGCAAACAGGCAAAACAATGAAAACTATGAAGACTCCCTCTGCCCCCACTGTTTACAGGGGGTGGGACCAGCTTCCAATGGCAACACGTACACGTGTGTCACGTGACACGGGTTTTCTGGGTAATGTAGTTGGAATATAAGCTCAGGAATTTAAACAGCGCTTCGGAGCATATTAATATGTTTAGATTCATCAAAAACTGTGAAGACGCCAATTGGCGTCATTGATCATTTACGGAATTCTGATGAAGACGCCAATTGGCGTCTTTCATCTTCTAAGGGTTAATGACTGTTGGTAGGGCGTTCCACATTTTGGTGGCATAGGAGCGAAAATAATTTAGTCCCTTGTTTGTGCATTGCTGCTCTGTTCATTAACGCTCCCCACTTCTGGTTTGACCTTTTTGTTTTACTCATAAGTAAGTAGCCTTGGGAACCAATGGTTCTCGAGCCATGTGGCCCATAGGTCAGGAGACTATCTTCTGTTTCCGTAGCATGAGGCAGCTTGATAGTACACCCCCTGGACATGGCACTAGAATGTCACAGGGACTTACCCCCAATCCAAACCTTGATGCTGAGTTCGAAAGCACTGAAGCAGCGAGGCATTGGGTACCATTTATTATAGCATGACACGGCGGAGGATAGAACTCTGACCTATACAAGTCTAATGGCAGACACACAAGGCCACTGAGCTGGTCTTTTGGCCTGCCGTTAATCATTGTATCCAACTTCGAAACTCAGGTGACAATTTGATCCAAATTAAAAACAACATCTTGTGGGAGTTCCTCAGTCAAGGTGGTGAGGGCAGCCTTAAAACCGCTGGGCAAACGATTCCAGGCCTGGAATCAGGATCAGGATCATCTTTATTGTCACATCTCAGTTTTACAAGTAAAAATCACACCCGTGTGAACTGAGTGGTGCAAGGTCTTATATAGCCTGATCAGCTGTGGTCTGACGTAATGTCAGTGACCATGGTAATCATGCTCACCTGTGCACGGACACGTATAGGTACAGGTACACAAACATACAGACAAAGCTGGTTGTTGGAGTGGTTTGCACCACTCAAAAAGTGGAAATAAAGTTGAAAGAAAATGTAGAAGCTTGTTCCACACACAAACAGCACACTTGTAGGGTCTCTCTTATCTTATTTATAAGTAAGGGGTTTCCATATATTTACAAGCTTGTTTCACAAACGGCACGACTGTAGGGTCTCTCTTATCTTATTGACATCATTTTCCACAAGAAAAATTACACACAGTACCTGAGATAATTGCGACTGCAGCATGAAATCGTGCATTTCCAGTCAGTCAGTCAGTCAGTCAGTCAGTCAGTCAGTCAGTCAGTCAGTCAGTCAGTCACCCCCAGGCATGACCATATATGGTCATGTGGCATGCCTCGTGACATCATGTGACATAAATCAGGGATGGAGATCCCTGATGTCATCAATATTAAGCCCATGGAGATCCCTGATGTCATCCATATTTGCCAGCAACTCTACATCTGACCTCAAACCGCAAACCCTTAGATCTCCATATATGGAGCTGACCTGGTCTGACATTCCATATGTTGATCCTTCCCCATCCATCCTTCCTCTTCGATGTCTCCCTTTTGACTGATACCTACCTGTCCATTTAAACTCTAGACGGGCCTGCCCCAAAGTTATTAGTGCAGCCGCACCCGGCAGCCGGCGAAAACTAGAGTTCTCAACAGGCCCGAAAATTAAGGCCTGGCCCTACCTGGGCCCTCATCAAATCCTGTACACTCAAGACACTGCCACCCTTAGATCTCCATATATGGAGCTGACCTGTTCTGACATTCCATATGTTGATCTGAGTCTGACCTCATCAAACCATGTACACTCAAGACACGCTCCATATGGCCAGTACAGAATTCATTCCATATGTTGATCTGACCCCCCCATGCCAAAGCGCCAGCGCTCGCCCAGCAGTCTGCTGTCACCCAGGTAGATATGTTGATCTGACCCCCCATTCCAAAGCACCATCGCTCGCCCAGTAGTCCCAGGCGGATGCGTGCACGCTTCTCGCCCTCAGGCGCCTTACCGGTATATATATGTGCGTGAGCATAGCAGCCGCTGTGTACTGTCTGCGCAATATAAGGTAGCCTACAGGATTCAGGATTCAAGGTGCAATGTTAGTCAAGGTGCAAAATTGTTCAAGGTGCATGTTGTAAACTCTAATTACTGGACCCTCGTCTGGTTCTGACAGACAGGTAGTGTGTGCAGGCTGGGTGATGTGTGATAATCCGGTTGAAGTATTCCTTCGGTACGGCGACTGCGGCGGCGGGCCCGGGAGAACAATAACGCGACACAAGACAGTATCACGCTAAAGGTTCACAAAGTTTATTACACAACAGGGAACATATATAGTGCTGGATCATAATGACGTGACAATAAGATATGAGACAAAATAACGTGCCTACTGCAGCAAGGCTGACCTTGCTGGTGCTGAGATGTCTCTCGTAGCCTATCTATAAAGTATGCTACAGTTCAGGCAGTACACAATACATATCAAGTACACTGTATCTCAAGTTCAAGTACATAGACTAAGATGTACTGTGCAGTGTGCATGGACTAATTATAACAGTACATATAGTCAGTAGGTGGTTCAAGCCAAGTCCAAGTCAACTAGTCCCTGCATGGTATAATACATAGTAGATTCAGGAAGAAGATAATTAAAACCCATTTTGACCTGAGATCAGATTCTAAAAATGTCTTCTACATCTTGACAGTTTTCTGAAAAAGCTATGTTTCTATGTCAGTTGTTCTTTGATTTTTCAAAAATAGCAGACCTACAAGCTCGTAGCTCGCCGCTCGGTAGCGCGCCACTCGGTGGCGCGCTATATGAGCTTGTAGATCTGCTATTTTTCAATAGCTAAAGCATAACATAATGCTAACACCAAAATGGGTTCCCGCCCAAAATGGGCTAAGGCCAGCCTAACGGCATTAAATGTTAAGTTATGAAAAATTGTTATCACATTTTTATAACAATTCATCATAACTTCATGTATTTCCGCTATAATTCCCAGAATGCAACGGATTGATGAGTCATGGCTCATAAAAACTCATTGTAAACTCACCACTGTTAGCATAGTTATTATCGTTAGAATTAGCCTTTATAAACAAAACATGCCACCACAAATACATAATTAGGCCTAATTAATACACACCGGTTTCAGCACCTGTGTTATCCTGCTATGACAGGCCGAAAAACGGTGTTTTAACACAAATACTCGCACTACATCTCACATCACACCAGTGTTACAAGTGTGTAAGTAGAGCACTTTGTTATGTGAGGCGAAAAGGGAAATGGATTCATATGACTCACGAGCATGCTCATACTGTACGTGTCACGTGTTTGTGTGGTGAGAACACCACACCGTTTTCTTTTTTTTTTCTTTTTACTTCTCACTGAGAAGTGAGAACCCAAACGCAGGATAGCCAGGCAAGGTAGTGATCTAATTATTGGCCATTATAACACCCATTGGGTGTTATGTATACAGGAGACAGACGAACAAGAACAAGAACATCTCAGACAAAGTAAAACATGTGACACAAGACTAATGACTCAACAAGGACTGACTGGAGAACATGATATACATGAGGGATGATTGCAAATGAGATACCAGCCTATACAGCTGGAGCAAACGGAAGAACCTAGAAAACTAGACGAGGAAACAAAATATGTAGAAATACAAGACCTAGACACTACAATCAATTACACAAGTATGTGACTGTGCCAATAAGGCGAGTTATTTTAATGCCATACTTCCTTTTAGGGGGACAGTGCGTTTTGGCATTTCCACAATACACACCGTGTATATGTGACACTTAACTAGCACTATAAGGCTAAGGCCAAGATTTGATTCCCCATCAAAATCTCATGATTAAAAAAAGAAAATACGGCCTGGGCCATGGCTCAGTGGTCCAGGCACCTTGGCTGGCAATCCAGTCTGGCAGTGTGCCGCGGGTTCGACTCCCGATCCCGACGGCCTTTACTGCATGTCTTCCCCCCATCTCTCTCCCCATTTCCTGTCAGCCTACTGTCTGTCCCTCCATAAAGAATATAAAAAAATAAATGGCGAAAGCCACAAAAAAAACATATAAAAAAAAGCTTAAATAGCTTACCTGGAACATTTCCTACAGTACATTTAAATGAACATTGATTGATTGATTGAAAATTTTATTAACAGTTTGCAGAATTACAGTACATTTCAAGCACAAACTCAATACAAAGGCTGTTAACTGTGAGTGGACGACCCAATTAAGCATTAAACTTAAGCATTACACTTGTTTACAACAGGGTCCACCATGTTCAATTCATCAATTCATCAATTCATTCAACAGGTTAAGTGCTGTTTGAGAACAATAATTTATGGAGTAAAATTCTAACTTTAATGCCACCAAAAATTGTTCTCTGTTGCATAAAATGAAAGAGCTCCTTTCTTGTATAACCCATTTAGCTGAGAGGGTAGAAAATCCCTGCCTTGTCTAAACTATAAGCACTCCTTCGGAACATGGGAATGATTGTGTTGAAGTCAAACACCACCAAAAGGGAACCATTTGACTCTAACCTTAGCTGGTTTGTGATTTTTCCACAGCTTAATTGTTGCATGTATACTGTTATTCTCCCTGCACATTTGTGCAGCTTCACTGTACTGTGTGTGCTGTGTGTTCCGCTGCAGCACCATTGCTTCATCAGGTATAAGGAGAGGTGTTGACTTTATTCCGAGCCTCCAGTAACACCACTGACTCTGATAGTTCCCCGTCCCGGTGGGAATTCATTATAAGACAGCTAGAGGCTGCTTGTGGATGGTTACTGTACTGGCCGTATGTTAACTTGTCGCTATCGCGCAAGGCAAACATGTGGTGCAGCTGCTTTCTCTGGCTGTGGGCAACCTGGAGAGATTGATTGGTGGGCCTTCTGTTTTATTCAGGATCAGGGCCACATTGAGTAGACACGGTGCCTCCGGAGAAGCAGCCATTTTCCTGAGAAAATATGGCTCATTACCAGCACAGACAAAATGAAGGTATATTGACTTTTTTAACAGCTTACAACACAGCTATTCCTGGGCTCTTTAACAACAAGCGCCTGTTTTTTCCTGACATCCTTTGCTCCTATACAGTCTCGCAAAAGTGAGCACAAAAACAATGCATATATAGGCCTGGGTGCTTGCTTGCTTGCTCGGTTCTACAGATTGATTTTTTTTAAAACACTACTATCTGCTATATACAACACAGGCCATGTGCACATGACTCTCACTGCTCTCACCTGCCTGCATGTGCATATATACAGGTGTGTGTGTGCATATATACAGGTGTGTGTGCGCACACATGCACATCCATCCATCCATTCAAATCTATACCCATCCCCCAAATTTGGTCAGTCACTTAGTTTCCAATACAAACCATTGGCCATCTGACCTGCTCTGGGGCATGCGCTCTGTCCAGCATCTCAGTCTTAAATCACACACACACACACACACACGCACATGCACACGCACATGCACATGCACACGCACACGCACAAGCACAAGCACATGCACATGCACACGCACACGCACATGCATGCAAAAACACGCACGCGCACGCACACGCACACAAACACATACACATGCACACACACACGCATGCACGTACGCACCCACCACGCACGCACGCACACACACACACACACACACACAGCAAAGACAAACACAATCAATTATTCAGCACCGTTGTTTGGCTCCTGTGTTTTGTTTTTTGTTTTCTTATGTATCCTCTGTTGTCTCTATAGCCTCCTCTGGCAGCCTGCAGAGAGTCATGAGGACCAATGAGTGAGATATTAGGCCTGGTGATTTGAGCTTCATGCATGTCTTTGTCATTTAGACGGGTTTACAATTTGCATGCATCACCTTCAACGTTGTCTCGTTGTCCGGAGAAGAGTATCCTTGCGGCGTTCCACAACTGAGGGTTGCCAAAGATGTACTGAAGCTTCTGAGAGACTGAGACAAACCCCCGGACTGTTGGTTTATTTTCCCCCCGAGGAAGAATTGCCTGTGTGGTCATTGAGTGTTCTTACACCACACATCTATAGATAGACAGACACATGAGAAGCCACCAGCTACACTGTCTTTTTTCACCTACTATTTGTTTGAATTGTGCTTCCTTCATAAGGTTTCATAATACCAATGTCTTCCACACATGCAGTGAAATGGACTTTCTCCTTCAGTGTGCAAGCTTGCACACTAGATGGCACTATGGCACTTATTATTCAAAGCCAGAGGAACATTTCCATATCTGGAAACTCCATGGGTGGCAATGATAAGTGTTATAAAGTCACTGTTTGTATTTTCTCTAACTGAACGTCTGTTGATAAGTTGCTGCTTCATTAAAAAAATACATTTTAAACCATATTAATTCACAATTAGGAAAAAAATACTCAGTAGCAGAACTGTTTAAAAAAAGAATGCATGTTGAAATTGATGCAAACTGACACTTGAAGTCAGTTGACGATTATACTGTGAAGTCTGCTCTACCTCTCCATGTCTCCAGTATTCCAGTGGAAGGTATCATTTTGGACAGTACAGGTGTACAGTACAGTCCCCCTCCCCCTCTATTTTTCTATACTGTACACGTTTTCCCTTTCTTCTAACCATGTATTTGATGACTTCTTTTTTGCATAGATGTGTATATTTGTATGTCTTTAAATGTTTTGATTAATTGAAAATGGAGGACCCTTATATAAACAAGTCTTATAATGCTTTTTCTGGTTTTATCCTCTTACCAGTTTTTGTACCATGTTATTTTCCTTGAACTGTACCCATTCTGCAAACTGCAAACAAATTTCAATCAATCAATCAATCAATCAATCAATCAATCAATCAATCAATCAATCATTCAATCATCTCAAACAACATAAGCCTGAGACACATTATAAGCTTGTTGGTAGATCTGCTATTTATGGTGGTGCGCGATACAGGCACACAACTAAGTATAAACCAGGCAATGCACTCTACAGAGTAAATGACAACAGGGACAAAAAGCCCAGCTACCATAATATTAGATGTGAATCTTCTCTGTAATGATGTCCCTGTTACAGATCATATTGTAAATAAGATGGGTTAAATTGCACTTGTAGCTTCCATTCAAGCAGTCAGGGTGATCCTCCAGGGGGGGAATCGGAGAGTGCTGCAGACTCTTCCTCTAATAACGCCAGACAATGAGAACCTGGCTCATAACATAGGCCTCCACTATATAGAACAAGCATAGGGGGCTTAGCAGCTAATAAAGTGGCAAGTCTTCAAATCCATGTCAGAAGAGAGAGCAGAGAGCCAGGGGGACCTTTCATAACACTTGTATGCGCAGGTTCAACTGCAGTGTAAAGGTTACACATCCATGGTCTAACCTGATGTGTTGCCTTAAGCCCATCACATTTCAAGGCAATGTGTCTCGTAGCTTTTTGTAAGAACCGCAGACACAATAACATTTGCAAATTCTTTCCCACCTTCTGTGAGAGACGGTATACAAAGAGAGTATAGGGAATTTATGTTTGAGGTGCGTGCGTGTGTGCGTGTGTGTGTGTGTGTGTGTGTGTGTGTGTGTGTGTGTGTGTGTGTGTGTGTGTGTGTGTGTGTGTGTGTGTGTGTGTGTGTGTGTGTGTGTGTGTGTGTGTGTGTGCGCGTGCGTGTGTGCGTGCGTGCATGCATGTACGCGGGTGGGCAGTGCGCACACACACACACACACACACACACACACACACACACACACCAACCAGCATGTCTCTATTAGAAGACATTGCAGCTCATTGGGTGCATCAAAGGGGAACATGATCTTTTTATTGGTCAAAGTTCATTTCCTTTCATAATTTAATAAGGTTACATTGCTGCAGTCTTGCTGCCTCCCTAAATTAAGTGTACATTATAATACACACACAGCAATATCCTCAATGTTAATTTCACTCAACGTACAAATCGACCCAAATGGACCTGTAAAATGTACACTTATGGGTCCATAGTCTGCATTCTCAGAGTAAAATGAACACTTTAAGATGTTGTTGTATATCAGTGTTAAATGAGTTTTGTCACCCATGGTGCTCACAAAACATGGAGTCAGTAATTAAGCATGATTGCTTAGTCTGTGTTTCATAAATGGTCTCTCCTTCTTTCTCTCGAGTGAACCTGTCCTTTACTCCAACACAGACACTCCTCCAGCATTTCCACCCACTTTGTTTGTGAGTCTTTGATCCACAGTATTCCAGTTAAAGTTACACCCATGTGCTGCAAGTTGAAACTTTCAGCATTGTTGCTCAGAGGAACCTTATACCCGTGGCGCCTTCTGCTTTTGTCCTTCCCTTTAGCAACAGAACTCTCCTATGGTCCCGGACAAAAGACTACTCACGACACCATTTTATGATCTCTGTGATGATACCGTTTTTCTTCTCCTGCTTGCATGTTATACCTAGGTCTGCTTCTCTAACCCAAAATGTTAATGTCACAAAAATGGGATAAAGCTGTCCCCCTCCTAATGACGGCAGCTGCAAAGACAAGTGCAAAGCAAAAGAAAAGGTTGAAATTTGTATTATATTCAATACTTCTTCTGAGTGCTTTATTTTTGAGATAATGTTCACGCGCAATTTAGGAAGATTACTGAATTCAGAGTTTATGAACTGTTTGGGTGAATTGTTTTTTAACATACAATTTGTATAAAATGTATATAATGCACTCACACACACTGTATAGGCCTACCATATTTATGTAAGTGTGTATGCACATTGCACACATGTGCATGCCCATTGTAGTACATTTGGGTTTATGTGTTCGTGTGACTTGTATGTATGTTAAACCTAATTAAAACAACATGAAAGAACATCAGCAGCAACAACAATACAATCTGATATGAAAAACACATAACGGCACAGAACAACAAATACAGTTAAATTAAAGTAGAGGGTAGTGCTGCAATCTCTTGCCTCTCCAGTCTAACTAATCACTGTGTGAGTGAAACATTCATGGTACACTAGATCAGTTCAATATTTAATTTCTCAACAAAGACTACATGATGGAACAGATGCTCAAACTTTGTAGGTTTCTCCAGAGAGCAAAACTCACTTCCACGGAAGCTATGCTGTCCTCGTATAGGAGTGTTGAATAGACTTTTTCACGTTGCACTAAGTGTAAAGTACTGTTGTGGCTGAAAACGGTTCACAAAGATGTAAATTGTGTATGGCGAGTCAGTGCTCGAAACCATGGGCTGAATACCTCAACTGTTTACATCCAAAGGTGCTGAAAACTAGACTAATAACGCCACATTAGAGATGCACCAAGGTTGCCCTCTGCCTCCTTGTCACATTTCTAGTGAAAATTTGACTTGGCATGTTTACATAGGATTTCTTCATCTCCTTATCAAACCCCTGTGGGCAAGCTGAAGGTGAGGGGAACTAAGATTATTATCCCCTGTTTCTCTGAGGGGCTTTTCTTGATGAGCACCCTCACAGATGTCGACATTTGGTTAGGCGGTGTACATAGAAACCCCAGATTAGATGGAGCTTCGGAGAGTCTGTTTAGAAAAAGTTAGGAGTGGTTAATTCACGGCACCTTCTGCCTCTAGACAACGGAAGATCTACCTGTGTTCTATATGCAAGAAAGCCTTATGCCTGGACATATTCACGAGTACTATATTTTTTAAAGAATGCATTAGAAAATAATATTGGCAGTTTCATATTTGCCAATATCCAACAGAAACCACAGAGCACATAATGTAATGACATCAATATACTTGGGCAGACATAAGAGTTAGAGACAGAGACAGGGAGCAGAACAGATGGCGTACTATATGTCATAATGCTATAAAATCCAACAGGAATTGAATATTGAAATCACCACCCTGGAGTTTGCCTCTTTTAGCTCTGGCATAATCTTCTCAGGATTTCAATTGCAAAGTCAAAGAGAATAGTCTAGCACAGGGACTAGTTATCTGGGGCAAATGCGGTCTAAGGTTGACAATGCAAAGGCTATGTTTATGTGCATCACACTCGCTATCCTGAATGTCTCCCAGAGTGCAAGAACATCCTCCCCTGAATTCTATTCCTCTTCCCACGTCCCAGCGCTGCCGTGGAAAGTAGGCCAAGTGAGCAGCAGGGCGTTGCTTTTTTAAGATGATCAGTTTGTCAGTGTGTTTTTGTGTGCGCTCAGGACGGCTATTCATGTGGCTTGACTCTGTAGAACAAAGACCAGCATTATACAATTTGCACCACTTCCAATACCTTAGGAAGAGGGAGAGGTTGGGAAAAAAGAAGGACAGGACGAGTGTGTGGATGAAACAAAGACACAAATTTGGCTTGTTCTCTAATTCATTTACTTCCTCTCTACCACCTCTTTGTTGCAGCAAAAAGGTCCCTTGCCAGTAGCACTCTGCAGAAGAATGTTACACGCTGGCTGCCACGGATTATTTTTAGCTATTGCTGTGCTGCTTTTCACCTTGACTCCCCCTCTCTGTCTTGACATCATAATTAACATTTCTGTTAATAGTAGCACAGTTCAATATTCATAAGGATCTTCCACTAATGCCAGCATGTATTAGCAGGCTGCTAATGAAATGCACTTAGGATGTGATACATAGGACGCCACGTCGATGTATACCTTGCCTTTATGCCTGTATCAACTTTAGAATGGTAATCTTACTAAATCCAATGCATTGCCACATAGTACACATGTGTGCAGCTGCAGCCAAATATCTCTTGTGACTCCTGTAGGTGGGGCAATATCACCATAGGTTGGCAATAGCTCGATCAGTAGCTTCAGTGAGCAAATGAAAGTTGTCCTGAGTTCTGAGACATACTCTGTTGTGGTCATGCAGTTACAATACTGACTGTATGACTGACTGTACATACTCTGTTGTGGTCATGCAGTTACAATACTGACTGTATGACTGACTGTACATACTCTGTTGTGGTCATGCAGTTACAATACTGACTGTATGACTGACTGTACATACTCTGTTGTGGTCATGCAATTACAATACTGACTGTATGACATACTCTGTTGTGGTCATGCAGTTACAATACTGACTGTATGACGTTAAGAATTACACAAAAGACCACTTATCTCAGTTTCAAGGAATGCACAATATCACGTTAATTTGACCATGTCACACAGCCAGTTTATGAATGTGACTTTCATGACAGATTCCGCCACTCATTGTTACACTAACAATATTGTTTGGCTAACATGAGAATGCACACACACGCACACACGCGCACATGCACACACGCGCACACACACACACACACACACACACACACACACACACACAGATATATGTGTATATATATATATATATATATATATATATATATATAGGCCAATATAGATGAGATGACACACACATACACACACATACACACACACACACACACACACACATACACACACACCTTCAATCAACAACATGCACAGCAACATTATGATGCATTGACAAGTTGTTTTTCAGATAGGCCTATCTATATACATTACAAAGGCAGTGATAGGCACAATGAAGACTGGCTTTCAGAGCGGAATGATGGTATCCTGGGGTATGGTCATGTGTATTTTGGTCTAAATTTCCAGGGGATATTTTAGATGTTAATAGCCCTGAAGTGGTCTCGGTTTCTTATTTAATTTCTCTCGCCTTCTTTAAATGTAATTCGCCCACAGACTGCGCCGCGAGGCTCTAAACCGCGCAGAAACTCTCTCATCATTTCCACAGCAGAATGGAAATGCAAATTGTGCGCGCGGGCAATGCCCTTGACAGAACTCACCACTGAACACAATTAACACGAGGACTCTTCTGACTGGAGCCAGTGACGACTGCACGTGAGGTCACACACACACACACACACACACACGCACACACACGCACGCACGAACGCACGCACGCACGCACGCACGCACACGCGCACACACACACACACACACACACACACACACACACACACACACACACACACACACACACACACACACACACACACACACACACACACACACACAGCACACACACCATGCATGGATGTATCATCAAATATCAATATTTATTTCAGACAATACTTTTTTCTCCTTCTCATGAACAGGGATAGTGGCAATAAAAAGTTTCGAAAATAATATTACAAATACAAAACACAACATAACACGAATAATAATAATAATAATAATAATCATCATAATAATAATCATAATAATAATAATAATAATGTATTATATGGCATATTGTTGTTGGTTTTTTGGGGTTTTTTTGCGAATCTGGATGCTGACTTCTGAAAAACACGCCTGCGCTTATTTATCCTCAGAAAGTCAGAATATACAAAGAGATTGAATACTCCATAGAAATTATTCTTTGCAAAAAATATATAAATGCTATATCCATGTGTCACCCGAATACCATAATAACATTAGTGGTCATCAAAAACATAATTTGGCGTATACGTTTTCAAATTCTTAGCGCATTTTGCATGGGCTGTGGTAAATAAACCTGTATTTTAGATGTGCTGCAGAGCACAGCTGCCTCATATCGACACAATGATCTCTATGCTTTAACCAAAGAGGGGCGCTGTCCGTCTATCCGCGGTAACGATTTGACACGAATAGCCCCCCTCATGATTGATCTAACTTTTGTATCTTTCGGGTCATTGATATTACACTCCGATCATTTGGGAAACAATAACACTTAATCCATGTTGCAGCACTTGAATTGCGCTCGATAGCAATGCAATATTTAACGTGTGTTAATTGGGCAAAATTGCGAATCGATATTTGCTTATATTAATATAGGCTTTCAGAGGGCACGAAAGAAATTATTATACGAAATTCCATATTTATGAATAAATAAAAAATAACAAATCTGGCTTAATCAGAATTCTCCCACATAGTCATGCTTGTAACCTTATTTGACCTTAACACAATCTATATTTTGAAAAGAGCTACAAGTGATCACAACGCTATATAACCAATTCATTACGAGTAGGCTAACAATCCAAAGAGACAAACAATTAACGTATATAGGCTGCAATTCTTTACGCAATCAAATCAAGCGTCCTTACAAAAAAAAGAAAGGGGAAAAAATCCATTTCGCTTAAAGCAAAGACTCCTAAACAATTGGATAGTCGAAATAATGTGAGTTATTAATTTGAGGTAACATAAGAACGAATGTTTCTGGGTCCTTATACTATTTGGAAATAGTTCAAAATGTCATTATTTGTTTAATATTTAATAGCAAACAAACTAGGCCTATACTTTATACAACCACCGAGTGAAATTGTTTCTGGATTCTTATAAGTTAATTATAATTAGGCCTAACCTATTATTATGAATTGTTAATATGATTATTACTATTGATGTAATAATAATAATTATTATTACTATTACTACTACTATCATTACTATTATTTAATGCTGCTTTTCTTTTTTGCCAGTCGACCTATTTAAAACAATGCAGGTGAAACATAATGATAGGCTTGTCCCATAGAGTCCACGGATGGACAGCTGGCCAGCGGCCGGCTGATTGACTTCTGCCTTTGACATCTGGGAGGCCCGCTGGCCCGTGGCACGCGCACAGGCTGATGTCGCCATTTACATGCAAATGTAAGGAGATCATGAGGGCCTCGCGCCGTAAATTCGCACACGCACACACACACGCACACACACGCACGCACACGCACACAAAAAGAAAAGAAAAGAAAGCGGGGAGGAAAAAAAGAAAAGAAGAAGAAGAAGAAAAAAAAGAAGACGTCACCCTCGATACGGAGGAAGCTCTAGACGGGAGGTCTCTCTCATGATACAAGTCAGTGTACATTTTTTATTGAGAGCCACGCGCCACGGAATCGTGACGACTTTGCTTTTTATATCAGCAGACACTGACTATGGGGGGTTCATTCACTTGCGTCCATTGAATGGTATATAAGATAATGGGCCCGTGTGACATTAACCGGTCATTAAAATGACATAAAGGGCTGCCTTGCTTGGCAGTATGGTCAACATCTCAGGGTAGCGAGCAAACAGTTTGCACTTGTTTCTTTCCTCGGGCAGACACCCCCACTTACCTTCAGCGTATATGAGAGTTAATCTATATACGTAAACCCAGAAAATAGCAAATTTAAATAAATGGGGGGGGGGAAATTATGGCACAATTCCACGCATGTGGAAAAAAAGTTGTCCATGCATATACATTCACTAAAAAAAATCAAACGGGGGTGGATCAACAGCATTTCTTTTTATTTTTGAACGTGTCATGCTAACATTCACCTAATGATGGAGAGCGCATTTTCCACGGTATAAGCCCACCACGCAGATGATCCCACAGAATGAGCCGAGACGGATTCAGGCTCCGCGCCTCCGTGCGTGGAGCAGCTGACTCCCTCTCTCCACGTCCAGATGGCCCCTGCACACAGATTTGCATTCATTTTCCTCTAATATCTTCTGAAATAGCGGTGGCAGCTGCATTTGTTGTCAAATACGGTTTAAAGCCCCCTTTCAGGACAGCATCGTTACCTACGTGACGGGTGTGGGGATCCATTTTCCCTCTCCAGTCAACAGTATCAGATCTAAGAGGATTTGTCTCAAAGTCTCCTAATTTGATAATCAGATTTGAATCGCCTCGGTGCGTGTAATCAGGGGTTAAGTTCTAATAAACGACTTGAAACCGTGTGCAAAAAAACACACACAAAAAAAACAGTGAGTTCTGGGGCAGATCAGAAAGATATTTGCAATCTCGACAGAACAGACAAAAAAATAAAATAAATAAAAAATCGAATAAAAACGATAATCATCACAACGTGCACTTCTTGGTCTGTTTCACCTAAGAGGGGGAGGGACAAAAAAAAGATAACATGTCAATGATGAAGATAACCTATTATACGAATCTTGCTTGATATTTCCCAGAAATAATAAGTAAAGAGACCCGCACCCTTTAAATGATCAAAAATATTATTTTCACACCCTCGTCGCGTGACGAGGCAATTTGCCAATAGATTTTTGTGAAAGGTGCAAGCAACAGCTTATAATTCACTTATGTTTGGCAGCAGCTATTAACCCTCAGCACCAGCTAGATAGATTGCTCAGGATATAGCACACATCTCTCTTCCTCCTCGCTATACACCCTCCCCTCCTCTCCTCCTCTCCTCTCTTCCATCCATGGCTCTCCTCCTTTTCACCACTAATGAACCGAATTGGTTCCTTTTTGCTCCTCTCTCTCTCGGACAAGACAGACTCTCGGACATGTGGGGCTCTTTTTAAAAAAGAAAAATGATTAAGATGTTTCTGATTACTACTGATTTCACAGGACGTGCGTGAGACAAAAGGGCGACACAAAGCCATGGATTTCCCCTCAAGTTTGTTTAATGTCACCATGTTGCACCACCGCACCAGACACCTATATCCTCTGATTAGTAGCTATGTCAAAAGAGGCTGTGATATGAAAACCGTGAAATATTTGCATGCATCAGGAGGTGGTTGATTGATTTGGTTTGACACGAATAAACGTGCAGGTCAAAGTCAGACTCGCATCTATAGTGATTAAAATGCTCGTATTTTGTGGTCTATAATATTAACCAAATTAAAAATAAATACATAAAGACACATGTCTATGTTATACGCAGCATACAGCAAAATAAGTGAATGCACGAAGGCTAACAACTTCGGTTTAAATATTTAAACTAAGAATGAATCTAATTGATTTATAATCACATTATCTTCTGTAAACTCGTTTATCTTGATTGAATAATAACTGTAATGACAAATACACTATTATCTCGCGGCGTCATTATAATCACCATCAAATTATACACTTTTAAATGAAGAAACACGATCTATAATAGCTGGGAAAGAAAAATTAAGATTTATGGTCAATGTGTTCTTTGGTGCTTGTTTCGTTACACCAGTGAGCAGACACATCTCAACAAGTCAACGTTGCACAATGACATATAAATGTAATGAAAGTTAAGGAAAATAAACAATATGGATATAGGTTTCATTTAATATTAATTAAAAGCTATTAACATGTAGGCCAGACATGGTTAAATGTAAGCCATGACAATCTATGAATTCCGAGTGTATATATTTTTCTTTCCTGAGCGGATATTGTGTGATGGTTTACACCTCGTTGAATTTTCATATCATTAAGAAAAAAAAATTCAACTCACCACATAGGCCTAAGCAAGAGGAAAAGTAGAGCGACTGTTCTCAGGTTGCTGCTATAGGCTTGCTCTCGTATAGTGGAGCGCCACTGCTTTGACAGGAACCGTCAGAGCTCCATATATGGTCAAAGCTACGCCCCGTGAGCGTCATATTCTGACAGAGCCTCTCCCGTGGGTTTAGAGTTTTGGCTCCCGGGAAAGATTTCAGTCCTCGGGGAAAGAGGGCTTAGTTTTGCATGTTCCCATCCATCCTGCACGACGCGAAAGGCCCCTTATCCACCTCTCCTGTGTACTAGGAACACCTCCACCGGTGATCAGCCTTTTGCCTGTGTTTGTCTTCTTCGCGGAGACGCGGCAACCTTTTTCAGGAGTGGTTTTATTCAACGAGAAGTCCTGAAGGTTTTGGATGCTGGTGCTTCGGGGATGTTCGCCACTTTGAGAGCATCACCAAAACACAAACAACTGCCATCGATTTTTCTGTGAATCGCCAAAAAACAAAAGAGGAACAATAGCAACAACGAAAAAAAATCTCGCCTATTGAACAATTCACTTTTCTTCCAGTCTGTGGATACCACTCTAACTAAGTACAGCACTTTGAGAATTGTTCACACAACGTTCCAACGCAGGACGGACTGAAGAGGGAGAGAGGCAAGACCTGTGGACCGGGTTTTCCCTCGCAAGTGTGAAGCGGCTCTCTCGCCACTTATCCTGTAACACCCCGAAGGATAACGCTTGCCCTGGACGTTTATTTACCTAATTTTTCGCAGGAGGCGTTTTTTTTCCACGCAAATCGTCCTAAATGTTTGGGATTCAGGAAACTATACCGCGGGGTGGGACGACGATGAAGGAGGAACCGCTGGGTGGACTGAATTCGGTCCGCTCCTGGATGCACACAGCTGGGGTTGTGGACGCGAACACGGCCGCCCAAAGGTACGCATGCCAAATCATCTGATTTTCTCACGCATTCCTCATATCGACCCTCAATCCCCTCAATACTCTGTATCAATTACGGTCTCCCAATGCCCCCCTTCGGCTTCCCCTTCTTTCATTACATCAGATTACCCTTATTGTGACAAATCAAGAAATCTCCCCCATTATACTCAAAGCGTGCTTGTGCATCTCCAATGTTTTCATCAGCTCCATCATCTATCCCCCGTGTCCGGTACTTAACCGAGATGGTCTCTTTTTCTCCCCGCAGCGGCGTTGGCTTGGCACGGGCACATTATGAAAAGCAGCCGCCTTCCAACCTCCGAAAATCCAATTTTTTCCATTTCGTCCTGGCTCTGTATGACAGACAGGGTCAGCCCGTGGAGATCGAAAGGACAGCTTTTGTGGACTTTGTGGAGAAGGATAAAGTAAGCGCTTATTTTGAGAATAACAACATCACCGTTGTTGATAATCTGCACATGTATTGAAATTTATGATCGTGTTCTTTGAAATGACAATTGAGTAAGTAAGGGGAGTGACGTGCAGCACTATATTGATTTTTTTTAACTCAATCCGTTGATGACAGACAACGGTTGCATGAAGGCAGATTTTCCTGTTTTTTCCACCCACAAACTATTCATTTCCTTTCAATAGATATAGATGTGAAAAGACAATTTCTGAGGATATTGATTTTCACTATATTGTCTCCTGCAGGAACCAAACAGTGAAAAAACTAACAATGGGATACATTACAAACTACAGTTATTGTACAGCAATGGTGAGTAAAGCAGTCTTTAATGTTCTGAAAACATTCAGTATACACTAATCTATATAGGCTTAAAAAATAATAACAACAATAATAACTACTATAGTCTACTACTATTAGGCTACTACAATAATAATAACAATATTAACAATATTAATAACAACCAAAAACAATTAATAATAATATAGGTTAATAATAATAATAATAATATTAATAACAATAATATTAATAACAACAATTCAACAATGACTTATAGCCTATAATGGATGTAAAATAATTATTTTATTTTCTCTTAATTGGTGTAAAATCAAGACATGTATAATTTCCTTTACAAACTATATACAGCCCATATGCTCTTCCTATAACAAGTCTTATATATTTTGTTCTTCTTCCCAGGCGTCAGAACAGAACAGGATCTTTACATACGCTTAATCGATTCAATGACGAAGCAGGTAAGCTACTGTTACTCGTGTTTCCCAGCATGCCCAATGTGCCCCAATCCATGCACTGCCCGGTCGACTACACTTCACCGACTACACTTCACCGACTACACTTCACCGGTGCAAAAACTTAACACGCTGCGCAAATTGTCACCCCTGAAATATAGCATTTTCAGGTGCGTTTGCAAAATGCAATCATCCTCCAAAGAAAATCAAATTACCAGTGTAACAAGAAGAGACAGCTTCCATTTTGTCTGTTTACGTTGGGCCATATCACATTGCATAGCTGCAAAGTCAATTTTGCTTGACCGAGGGGCTAGCCTTCTTTAGACTGAGTTTTGTCCAGCATTACATTTTGAACTGCAGGAAGGGTCTGCAGTATGGTGCATGATTTGATTTGACTTTCGCTCATAATGTCAAATGTAATATCACAGCAGCACACACACACACACATTGAATTTGTATGATTTGCATAGCCCATATGTTAGAAATCATAATGTCTGCAATGTTTCATTTCAATTTACGCACCCCACACACAGACTCCAGTGCATGCAATACTAAGTTATGGCGAAATGTACACGTCGCTTATACCATGTCTTATGCACATTTGAACCCAACACACAGCCCAGCAAACACAATTACAATTCATAAAATAAAATCAGGCAGTCGAATTTGAGCTTTCCAGCAGTGTTTTTGTTATTAAATTGAGGTTTAAAGCAGAGGCATTCTGAATAGAGCCGTGAAGCATGTGCCACACACTAGACGCAGGGAACATTCCTGTGCGAATGATCCGAGTCAATGACGCAGAACAAGCAGTTTATGGATTTCTGTTTCTACAGCTGCAAATAGCGACATAAATCAAACCAATATAGATAATCACCCGGTGCCCAACAAAAAAAGATACATCAAGTCAAAGCAGAATTGCCTTGCCACAGCCAGAATGTGATACAACTATGCTCAGATTTGTCACTTTTACAAATCCACATTATGTGCTGGCCTGCAGCCGACATGCAAGACATTTTACAATTGGTAAAATATGTTGATTATTTTATCATTTTAGCGCGCTGTATTAATAATGACTCGCCATGCACGCTATTGCATTTTTGGTATACATATATATATATCCGTATGAGTGAGTAAAGTGGCTTATCCTTAGCATAAGAAGAGGAAGGAGAGAGGGATGGAGGGAGGGAGAGAGAGAGAGAGAGAGAGAGAGAGAGAGAGAGAGAGAGAGAGAGAGAGAGAAGAGCGGCAGAACTGATAGCTCCACGCCATCTGTTTCAGCCAATGCTCAAAAATTACTCAACCGTACCACCAGACACGCTTTTTATCCACAGAAAGATCATTGTTAGCGGCTCAAAATAAACAACAGATTGGCCATTAACACTTTCCCCCAAATATCCCCAGATTATAAGCATATTGATGACACTTCTATTGGATCTCTCCTCGTGAAAATCTGTCTTTCTCCCTCCCATGCACGCGCGCGCGCGTGTGTGTGTGTGTGTGTGTGTGTGTGTTGAAAAAAATATTTGTGATTTTTAATATAATTTATAATAATAATAATAATTAATATTAATATTATTATTAATATTAATATGATTGTTGTTGTTGTTATATTAATATTGCTGCTCTGGTTGCTATAACAATTGAAATTATTAATTGTTTAATTGTAATTATTTCTTCACAATTGTGTTGGTCACTAATGTCATCATGCATTAATATTTTTTTGCAATGCTATATATATATGTGTGCTGTGAAATACAAGAGATGTCAGTGTATAGTTGGTTTAGTTGTTTAATTCTGAAATATATAGTCACAGTACAGTGGTGACTGTATTTATATATTATTAACATCTCATTCTCTTTCAAAGGCTATAATTTATGAGGGTCAAGACAAGAATCCTGAAATGTGCAGAGTTCTTCTTACTCATGAAATAATGTGCAGGTAAGCATTCCTTTCTTTTCACTCAATTCATTGTGCAAGTATAGGCTAAAAAAGACATTCACCCTCTCCCTCCATAACACATTTAGCCACTCATGCATTGATGCAGTAATCCAAACTTATATAGCACTGACACGCTGCAAAGCCCCGAGTGTTCATTTAACCCATGTTGGGCGGGAACCCCTTTTGGTGTTAGCATTATGTTATGCTTATAGCTATTGAAAAATAGCAGATCTACAAGCTCACAGCGCGCCACCGAGTGGCGCGCTACGAGCTTGTAGGTCTGCTATTTTTGAAAAATCGAAGAACCACTGACATAGAAACATAGCTTTTTCAGAAAACTGTCAGGATGTAGAAGACATTTTTAGAATCTGATCTCAGGTCAGAATGGATTAACCCTGAGAGAGTGTACACATGAAACCAAATGGACCCATGAGTGTGTCCACGTGGTGTCATTTTACACTCACAGCGTCACACACACACATGGATAAATGAACACTGAGGATTTCACTGTGCATATATAACCCGTTCTGACCTGAGATCAGATTCTAAAAAATGTCTTCTATACATCCTGACAGTTTTCTGAAAAAGCTATGTTTCTAATGTCAGTCGTTCTTCGATTTTTCAAAAATAGCAGACCTACAAGCTCGTAGCGCGCCACTCAGTGGCGCGCTACGAGCTTGTAGATCTGCTATTTTTCAATAGCTAAAGCATAACATAAACACCAAAAGGGGTTCCCGCATAAAACGGGATAATACACCTGTAAAGAGAAGCCCTCAGCATGGGGTCTGCTTTCATTTCAAACACATGGACAGCCCTAATATAATCCAAACTTCGGTTTTGGGGTCAGGTTAATTGCATGTATAATAATAAACAATCAATGACACAATTACACACATGGTTAATTGTGTCCTCCAGTCCCCCCCCCCCCCCCCCCCCCCAAACCAGTACCCCATGGCATGCACCATGTAGGCTGACAACACACAATGTGTTACCCAGTACAGTATGAAGTTATGCATACAGTGATTTCATATCTATCAAGCTCTGATAGCTGTCTTGTTAGTCAGTTTTTCTCTCTGTTAGCAAGAGAGTCAGTTCTCGCTTGATCCCACCTGTCATCAATGATCAACCAGCCTTTTAGCATCATTTAACCACATAAATCTCAACCTCTCATGTTCCCCCCGTGCCATTCAGCGATGTCATTGATACTAAAAGGAAAAACGTCTTTTGTTGTTATTGTTGAGCTCAGCATGAGCTTTGTGAACATTGAATTCGGATACTGTCGGTTAACCTCTCCTTTGTTGCATCGGTGCATTGTTCAAGTTACTGCTTGTGAGCAAGTGCAGCACGACGAGGAGAGAGAGAGAGAGAGAGAGAGGCGAGAATGATTTGTCTTTCTCCATGCATAAACTCATCACTCACGCTCAATTTATACATGCATCCATCACTTATTTGTGACACGTTGAATATGCTCATGCTCGAGAGGTAATATTTTTTTCCGTCACAGGGGAAGTACATTTGGCTGTATAGGAACGAGGACCCACAGTAGAACGGCCGCCTATTATCAGTCACAGACACACATAATAAGTGCCCTTCATAAAAAATAATCCCCCCGCACTCCACTTAAAACAAATATTTTTAGGCACGAGAAAACAGCATCCTTTGAGTTCTATTATTTGCTCTGATGTTTTTTCGCAGCACCTTATCTACAAAGCTTGTCTCTTTAATAGGTTTTTACTGCATAGACATGCCGGATATGAGACAAAGTTAAATTCTATATGGTTGACTGACAGATATAGCCTCGTTCAAAGATGTTGTTTTCTCTCTCCCTCCCCACCATATGGCACTAATCAATCATATCCATACACATGTATATGTTTTCATTTCAAATGGAAGCTGGCATGCTGTATTTGTGATTTATCCCCCCCCCCCTCCCCACCCACACACACACACACGCGCACACACACACACACACACACACACACACACACACACACACACACACACACACACACACACGCACACACACACGCGCACACACACACGCACACACGCACACGCACGCACACGCACACACACACACACACACACACACTTGATTCAAGTTCCAATCAAAAGAACTGAAGGCAGTTAGCTATATAGGCTTATAGGGGGGGAGATGGTTGAAACATGTGGTGAGGGATAGATTAGTGCGTTTGAGGCCATAATTGATAAATGCCCCTCAGAAATATTGGTTGAGGGTGGCACCTTGCATCTCCCCCAGAAATAGCAGCTTGGCAATTAGAGGTAAACAAAAGCTGAAGCTGTGAAAAGTGACTCCCCTGCCTCCTGGCCTGTTCCCCGCTCCACTCCCCTCCCCTTCGACGCTAAGCCAAACAACACAACATGTTGTTTTCACCATTTTTATCAGCCATCAGCATCAATGGAATGGATGGATGGATGGATGTGGTGGAGGATATTTCACTCTATTTATTTTCGCTTGTATCAGAACAGCTATACGAGGCAATATGTTTGCACGCGGGCAGGTGTGTTGTTTAAAAACAAAACGGCGCAAAAAGAAACTGTGAAAATTGTTTGTTCTGAAACACACTGTCTGTCTGTGTCCTTAGCCGATGCTGTGACAAGAAAAGCTGTGGAAACAGGAACGAGACTCCATCAGACCCTGTGATCATCGACAGGTAGGCCTCATCTAGTCTCCTATGTGTGACTGGCATTTCTAAGCAATATCGTGAGTGAGTGTCTGTGTGTCTGTGTGTGCGTGCGTGCGTGCGTGCGTGCGTGCGTGCGTGCGTGCGTGCGTGCGTGCGTGCGTGCGTGTGTGAGTCCATGCGTGAGTGCGTGAGTCCATGCGTCCGTGCGCACGCATACGCGTGCGTGCGTGCGTGTGTGAGTGAGTGAATGAGTGAGTGAGAGAGTGAACGAGTTCCCATGAGCGAAATGGAAGAGTGAGCAAATGGATAAGCCAATGAACGCAACACGTCAATGAGTGAGAGCTCCCTCCTGGTGTGTCTGCGGGTACCCAGGTGGGCTGACTTCCACCCTCAAGCCCACAGTGTGGGAACCACGGCCGACTCTGTGTGAGTGTCTGAGGGGCGTCTTTCCCAGGTACCTGGTGTTGCTCTGAGGGGCGGTCGCCACCTGGCTAGGGTTTGCTCAATCACAGGTGTTTCAATCACAGGAGGATCATGCTGGGAATAGGCCTAATTAGCCTAGGAGAACTTCACGTTCGTTTGGCTTCCTTCCCTCTTCTTTGTTTACGGCGGCGATGCTTACATTGTCAATAGTTGTTTTGGGGTTTTTTTTCTCTCTCTTCCTCTATTGACTGTAGTTTCCTCCTCTCTTTCTCTCTCAAGTTAGCCCTGAGCTTTAGAGGTTGTTGGAAGTTTTGTTTTTCGAGAATGGATAAACGTTTTACAACGTTTTACACCAGCCATTTGTTTTCTGAAGCTTCGGGGGGTGGAGGGCGGAGGGGATGGGGGGTTTATACAGTACATTGATGTTGCCTTCATCATGTTCTATAAAGGGGTTAGGAAATATCGTTTTTAGCCACTGACATTTGCGCCTCACCTCCGTGTTTATGTTACCCTCCTCGGGCCCACTTCTATCTTCCTCCGACTGAACATGTTTGGGGTGGGGTCGGTCGGGCCGGGCGGGCGGGTTTGCTGAGGTTCGTGGTGGTGGGGTGCATTTCGGATGAGGTGGGTGGGGGGGGGGGGATAGGGGGGTCACGATTCCGGCGTCAATCTCAATGTAACTCTCGCCACGTAGCGGGGGGAGAGACAGCAATGCTAATGTTTGACTAGCCAGAATCACTGTTTGCTTAGTGGAGAATGCCTGGTATCTGACAGAGGGGACAACTCTCTTATTAGTAATCAAATAGGGCTGAGCAGTTGTTGCCGTCACTCCACTCGGAGCGGCTTCTCATGCATCAGGAAGTAGGAGTGCTGGCTGCCCTGGGAGCCTGGATGGATTACCAGAGCTACTGCTGTCTGCACCCAACACACGCACACACGCACACGCACACGTGCACGCACACGCACACGCACACACACACACACGCACACACACAGTACTTGGATATGTGTTGTTTATACTGTGGGTTATGCTTTAACCCATTTTGACTTGGGAACGATTCTGCAAATGTCTTCTAAATCCTGACTGTTTTCTTGAAAAAGCTATGTTTTTCTATGTCAGTCGTTCTCAAACACTTTCATGTCACTTTTCACGATTCTTAAAAAATAGCAGACCTACAAGCTCATAGCGCGCCACTCGGTGGCGCGCTATGAGCTTGTAGATCTGCTATTTTTCAATAGCTAAAGCATAACATAATGCTAACACCAAAAGGGGTTCCCGCCCAGAATGGGTTAAGAGACTGTTTATATTGCGTTGTGGCATTAGTCACAGAGCATGATATACAAATGTAAATTGCTGATGTGCTCCAGGACAATATATATAGAGAGAGAGCTAGACTGGGCTTCATGTGCTGTATCTGTTACAAAGTGGACTGCTTCATATATTGGTCAGATGTGTTGCGGAGGAGCGATAGCGCGGCACACATTAACATATAACTTGAGACGTGTACTTTTGTTTGTCTAATTTCCGCTGCTTTCATGTTTGCTTTGTGTCGCTCGGCTGCCTTTTTTACTGCTTTGAGTTTCTCACACCATTGTTCTTCAATCTGCGGGACAAAAACATGTAACATAAGTACAATAAGCAAAATGAATGCATGGAGAATTAAAGTCAAGCAAAGAGGGATGGGAAGAAAAGAAGAACAGGGAGAGAGAAAAAAGAAGGGGACGGATATTGTAAGCTCAACTGGCTCAGGGAGGGCTCCGATTTTCATTGTGACGAGCCTGAATAGGAGTAGAGTATCCCTTTCCTTGCACAATGAGCGGCTCTGTTGAATCACAAAAGCATATGTTCCTCATTAGACCCTCCCATTGTCTCCATGTCGTAACTATGAGCCCGTCAGCTCACCCTAACAGACCCACGCCGGTTCCCAGTGACTGGAGGAGGCTTGCAGAGTAGGGGCAGTTGTGAAAGGTTGCTGGGTTGAGCCAGAGTTAAGCCTGGATTAATAACTTGGTTGCGCGCCGGTGTGGTGTCGCGCACCAAAAATAGTAGATCTACAAGCTCGTGGTCAGGTCGTGGTGCCACGCGTTGGGAATGTGTGTCTCTGGCTGCTATTTTCAGTGTGCGACACGGCAGGCAACCAAGTGGTAAAATCATGCACTAGTGCTGACATGACTGCCACACACTGTGGGCTTTTACTAGGTTCAGTCTATTTACCGCAATTACCTGGCTATTCCCGCTGAACTTGCGGCAGGCGAGCTTTTAAAGACACCATGTTTTACAGCCATTTATTTTGTTACATCTGTCATTATGTCCTGCGGTTGCTGTTGGCAAAAAAACAGATTATTTCCAGTTGAGTAGAACATCGTTGAGTGAGTGACATAAACCTTAGAGAAGAGGTTTGATTGTTGAATCAGGCATGACTCGTCTGTCTACAATTACAGTACGAGAAACTAGCTAGCGCTGCCACATATTATTTCCTAGAGAAACAGTAGCATGGCCGAACCTTAAGAAACAGATTTGGGAGTGAATCATTGATGGCGTTCATTTGCTGTAACATTTTCCCAGATGGTACGAGGGGGAAAGCGCACACAGCTAGCTGGCATCTAGCAAGACATTAACTGGCGTTCCCATGGATCTGGCATATCTAACGGAGTTTGGGAAACTTATCATTCCAAATGTGTCCTATTTTCCGGCGGTCAAGCCAGACATCTGTTTACCCTATTTTCCTCTCAGAGTTTTGATACAGATTTTCACTCAGATTTGTTGAAGAGGAAGGATTCTCTTTAAAACTGAATAAAAAAGAAGAAGAAAAAAAAAAGGTTAGATGTACTGCAGGCCTAACAGCTGTCACAAAGTTTCAACACTGTTTGGTGACTAAATATTTCAGCACTTACATTTTGATGCCCCTTGCATTATTCATGCTCATTTTTTGGATGAAGAAAGAGCCTATTTTTATTACAATTCTTGTGTGTTTATATGTGCGTTCTTGTGGGGGGATTTCAGTACCTCCTGGGAAAGCTGGTCCATCTCTGGCTCTGTGTAAAAGAACCTCTATTGTATTCCAGTTGCGTTAGCGTACATATTTTTCCCCACAGTCTCCTCATCATCAGGAAATGAAAATGTTGGAGACTATGTTGGCTCTGGCAGAAATAACGGAGACGCTGATTTCATTTAGTCACTAATTGTATCTCTATTGCTATGACTACAGCACTTTGCAGTTGGTTATAATCATATCTCCGCCTTTATGAAGCCAGCGGTGGAATGGATGTCACATCTATAAGCTAATGGCGTCTTAAAGTAAGTGGGGGGCGTGGGTTTATTCAGACGGTAATTTGAGTCCTGAGAGGTATAGTGATGAGGTGCCCAATATCTGATTAGGCGCTTCCCCCATTTACAGTATATGTAGAGCAGTGTATAGCCAAACATAACTCAATTTGGGATGACGCTTCTCGACCGGTATTTGTCTTCACTCTCTCCCATATTGACTTTGTCTTCCCCGCGTGTGAAAGATTAGATACATTGTTCAGGCTTACACATGGATTTTGTAATAAGAAAGCACATGCTGTTGAAAGAGGAGGGAAAATGACTCATTCTGCCTGTCAGAGTTCAAAGGTCATACGTTACACCGAGGAGATGCAGCAGATTATGCGAGGGGAGCTATGGGGGTAGAGAGAGAGAGAGAGAGCACTATCAGCGCGCACGCAACCATACATGAATTTTGAATTTAATGTACGCTCCCACGGCTTGGAATCCCAAGTCAATTTGCGCTCTGATTCAGAAAAAGGACTAGTCTTGGATCTAAACATGTCAGCTCCATTTATTCCACCGGCAACGCCACTCCCTTTCACTTCCTGTCACAAAGGTCAAAGGGCACTGACCTTTGGAGTGCTGCCCAGCCACTGAATAATTCATGACATTGACTTGTTTTTTCCCCTTGTCTCTTGTTTTTTTTTTTTTTTTTGGTCAGCACACATGGTTGTGCTGTGGGAGGCTTTTATTCATTTAGCTCATTTATAAAGGCCTCACCGCACCTGTTCGTGTGTTAATGCAATTAAATTTTGGCGTAATGTAAATTTTGCTTAGCTTTCCGTTATGTCCCTCATTAGTGAGCCTGTATTTTCTAAATGACTTAGCGCTATCGTTCATTTATGGAACACCTACGAGGTCATTTCCCACTGCACTTTACTTGTTGTCTAGTTGTTTACCGACAACAAAAGACCATCTCACATGTGGTTTCTTCAGCCTTCTAAGAAACAAATCGGAAAATGTGCGCGCTCCCATCTGGTTTTTGCAGAACCGTGATTACCTCCAAAAATCTGAACAAATGCCAGTATTTATAAGGTCAGCCCTTTATGCGGAAATGTGATGTAAATGAGAATCAGTGAAAGGGGACATTAAACAAAATTAAATTCATTGTCTCCTTTAATGTCATTTACATTTTTGGCTAAGCCCTGGACTGTCAAAGAGGATTTCTAAAACCATTTTAATTACACATCACCAAATGGAAAAGAGGGCGTGATTTTTAGCCCTCACTGTTTTGATAACCTGCAAAGAGAGGTCTGTTTATGAAGTACCTAAATGACATGTTTTCACTGCATCTGCCGAGGGGCAATTAAAATTACACACGCAGGACGTGATAATGCGCTACTCCGCTCCTACCAGCCATAAGTAAAGGATGATGCAATGGAAGGGTCACAGAAGCGCTCTGTTGTTGTTATTGAGAGTCTTAATGCTGCAGGTGCTGCTTGCAGATTCTTTTCCATCATACTAGTAGTGTAGCTTTACAAGCATTGGACCATGTTTTGATGCTCTTAATGTAGTAGTCAATTAAAACAGTTGCTCTTGTATTGGAAATTCTCCCTCTCTCTCTCTCTCTCTCTCTCTCTGTCTCTATACACACAAACACATACACGCACGCAGGCATGCACGCACACACACACACACTCCCCCAAAGTCCGTGGCTCAAAAAGTCATTTCCATCTCAGCATTTTATTTACGGCTGTTTTTGTGTGTAACTCGTGTGACAGATGCGAGGTTTTTGACACCCGTTGAGAAACGGGAGAATAAACCGACCACCCCTGGCCAGGGCTGACACGCTGTTTGAGTGAAGCCTGTCTCCTCGTGAGCCAGGGCAGGGGAAGAGCAGGAAGTGTTGAGGGCGAAAGCTGTACTTGGCAGCTCTCCGTTGGCTTGCACTTGCTCGAAAAATGAAACCCAGACCCTCTCCGCAAGCCCCGGAGCCAGAACCTCCTTCCAGCGCTCCTAACATCCAGGATTGGGTAATACTGTTCACTAAGCAAAACATTACCTCAAATTATTCTCGCCCTGTTTTCTATTCCCTCCTCCCTCGTGTCGGTTTTATCGCAGTTTGTAAATGTCAAGACACGTACAGAGACTCAGAGTATAAATGATATTTTCCAAATTATGCTCTCATGTTTGGGTTCACATGAGTGGCGGCTGAACGTAACGTGGTGCCTGGCGCTCCCACGGGATACCCACCTCACTGGGGTAGGATTCCCCAGTGGCATCAGCTAATGGCAAGACTTGACAACAGCAGAGAAGCCGGGGGTGTTGTGTTTTACTAGTGCTGAGCAGGGGTGATGACTTTAACATGTGTGCGGAGAAAAGAACGAGATGTTTGTGCGTGTGTGCACGGCACGCACGTGTGTGTGTGTGTGGGGTGCACATGTGTGTCGAGTCGACATGCATATGAGTGTTTGTGTGTGCATGTGTGTGTGTGTGTGTACACGGTGTGCTAAAGAGAGGTGTGCAGTACGAAAAGAGTGGTGCAGGCCAACAGAGCGACGGATTGGGCTCCGGCTTGACGGCAGTGAAAGACGAAACATGGTTCCACATGTGTTGAGAAAGAGCAGTCCATCTGTCCGTGGAGACAACCCCTCCCCCTCACCGCCACCCAGCCCCTCCTCTCCTCTCCTCTCCCTCCTTCCCTTCCCTCTCTCCTCTCTCTCTCTCTCTCTCTCTCTCTCTCTCTCTCACCCCGCCAGCCCACCCCCCACCTCCACCAACTCTCTCTGCTCCCCTGGTTCTCTGTGCTGACAGAAACAAGGCCAGAGCTGGGGTGATGGGATGAAGGCTGGGCCAAGAGAAACACTGGCCCTTGCACATGCAAACACACACACCACACACACACACACACACACACACACACACACACACACACACACACACACACACACACACACACACACACACACACACACACACACACACTGGAGAGAAAAGGTTATCAGAGTTTTGTTTTGCTTCAACTTCCCCGTCTTCTGGCGCATTTGTCGACTTCGCGGAGCACCGCCACTGACAGGGGTGCTTGAACGGCAGCCGCAGAGTTGACGCAAAGCATTTATTTTCGTATTACGAAGGAAAACAATCTAACTGCGATTTATGCAGTTTTCCAACGGTGCAACCGCCGCCCGCCACAGGGCCATGCCATGAAGAGACCTTACATTATTGAAATTAAATCTAAACTAAATAAAACATGCCACACTCACCCTCAAATATTTAACAGCTCTCTTTTATAATTAAACTAGCTGTAGCTGTTTTGAAGATGTTGTTTGGTTTTTCTTAAAGCATTAATGACGCAAGAGCTTTCTCTAACTACTACCCACCCTGAATCTATGAATCGCATTTGATTTAGGTCACACAGAACAGTGTTTTTTTTCCCCGTCTTTTTTTTTGCCTTTTTTTGACCATTTTTTTCTTGTCTTAAAAAAAAGAGAAAATAAAAAAAAGGTCTCTTTTTCTTTCTCTTGGCAATGTTCTCACTCCCATTCAATCCTTATTAGGTTCCCCCTAATTGTCAAACAAACTGTTGGGTCAACCTCAGTCGTATCTGGCCGTAAAACAGCACATTAGGCCCTGCTGAGGGATATATGTGGTATTTCATCGGAGACGGAGTAATGCTGGGGTTTTATGGTTAAGTACCAGTTCACGCCCACGCCATTTGTTTCGCATTAGAGTGGAGGTTTTGTAAATCAGATCAATATGCTCGCCGAGATGTGATTCCTCGCTGGGATCTCCCGAGTCGTTCTTTTTCCTCGAGTATTTTTCTTAGGGGACTGGTTGTCGATGCGCTTCTCCACACACACTCCACCCCCCCCCCCCCCCCCTCCCCCCAACCCCCCCCCCCTCCTCTTTCTTCCCTCCCTCTTCCCCTGTCCCTCCTCCCCCCTGTCTCCACCTCAATCTATTTCCATTTTCTGAATGTAGCAATTTGTAGTGTGACACGGGCGAGATTAGGATGGGGAAGCAGTTTGGAGGATTTCATCGGACATGGTCCTGCTCCCACTGGCGTTGGGGTCACAGGACAAAGATGGTGGTGGTGGTGGTGGTAGTTGAGAGGGGGGTGGTGGGGGGGGGGATTTCAGGGATAGGGTCATCAGTTACCACGGGGGAAACGAGCTGGTCTGCTGCCTGCTCCGCTGGCCCCCAGGGGTGCCCGGGATGTATCGGAGGGAGAGGCCCCTGAGAAAGAGCCCTGGACCTGTGTCATTTATTAAAAGTGACAAGTTATTTCTAACTATAGCTCTGTTTTTATTGTTTTACAATGCTGTCATTTGGAACAGTGCCCCTCTCTGTCCGGGAATCGTGAACGAGTGATGAATGTACAAAGTGACCCCCTTTTTCTTTTAGCATGCACACATCACTCGATTGCACCCGGGGAAACATTTGTGTCCAGTTAATTTCTTTGTTATGTGTTCCGTTATGCTGCTTAAACAAATAAAATATGTGGTTTGAATAAAGATCACGTACACACGATAACCCACAAGCGAAAATATTTCGCCACACACACCCAGCCCCTTTCTCCAGGACATTTGTTTAGTAAATTAACAACAGCTTACAGTTATGTATCTCGGGCTGACCGCCCCCATAATCAGTACCAGAAGTTCCACAGAACACGACCGCACTGTGGCGTGTCTGTGTGTGAACTGTGAAAGCAGAGCCTCTCACCATCTCTTTTTTGAGAGAAGAGACGAGTCCATGTTTCTATTCCTACGTAGACCAGATCGAGAGAGTCATCCTGTCCTAATATCGGAGTGTTTATGCAGCTCTTGACCCCCCTCTTACGCATCGAGGGTCAGCGAGGTACTCTGGGCTTAGCCCCCATTTTTACAGCCTGCCCCAACTGCGTTAATGATATATGACAGAAATTTCCTTGTGCTGGTTCAGTGGCAAGAAAGGTCCTGGCTAGTCTATATCAATCCATCTGACTTATGTTCCCATGTCTTGAATTACCGCTTGATGGAAACCTGCTGCGGGCTCCTCTTGCCAATTGAAATCAGATCTCCTCCGCAGCCTGCTGTGATATTGATCCATATTCAACACCCAGGCTGCCGATCGATCCAGTATTGATTTACAATAAAAAACACTCCTCTGCTTGTTCAGCACCACGTTCAATATATACTTTCAAAGAAGAAAAAAAACAACAACAACAAAACAACAAAACTGCGATTGTTTTTTGTTTTATTGTAGTGACCAGCGGATATATAAATATGTGAGAGGAGATATTTCATTTCATGAGAGTATTGTGAGTCTAAGTGAAGAAACCTTGACCATATGGTCAGCGCGGCGGCCCGTCAGGCGAAGGCGACAGTGGGAGTATAGAACAATGACTCCTCGCCACCCATGTGAGACAAACCCGTAAAAACTGTTTCACAGGATGACACCTCTATAAGGACTCGTTTTTATTCGAGTAGGCGTGTCCATTTTTCGAATTAGCTGCACATCTGCAGTGCGGTGCGGGGCGCTGGCGGGGCGCTGGAGCTGTCATATCCAATCCGGGCCCACAATTGAGACGGGATGCTAAAAGTGCGGGATCAGCCATGTGCACTTTGGCTTGATTTCTGCGCGTTAACACGATGACATGACTTCCTGTGGTTTTGATATTAATTGGCCACTCTTTTCCTCGTTAACCCGCCCTCACACACACACACACAGTACACACACGCACACACACACACACACGCGCACACACACACACACACGCACACACACACACGCACACAAACACACACGCACATGTGCGCGTGCACACACACACACGCACACACAAACATGCAAACGCTTTCATGGACACTGCCTCCCATGCAGTCACCATTAGCGCTGAGTGCAGTGCACACTGCAACACATGCAACCTGGCATACAGTGCAGGTTCAGTCCAGATCCAGTTTTTTCTCCGCAGCACATCTCAGTCCTATAATCTCTCGGACTTCCTCCCCTCTCTGCCAAATAACCGTTCCCATCCAGCAGGTCCCGGGCTCGGGCTCATGGCTGCCGAACATCTGAAAGTTATTATCCCCAATCTCTGACATCCAGGAGTTTACAGTTATATAATGATGGGGAAAACCACATGTCCCTGGGGGCAGAGAACATTTTTGAGATGCCTCCCCATCTGTTTGGAGGTGTAGAGGGGAGGGGGGCTGCCTGTTCTGGCCCGAACCCCTAAACAGGACGGAGTGGCAGGCATGTTTCTTATTTGTTTAAATCTTTGTATTTTCTACCATTGGAGCGAAGCCGGGCCTGAGAGTCATTATATGGTGTGATAAAGCAAATCCAATTGGATCGGGTTCCCTTTCTCCGCGCAGCGCTGGTGGCACCAAGCCCTCGCCGCCGCTCATCCCCTCGACTGTGTTTAAGTGCTGGATGTTTGTTTGTCCAGGAGAGGCCCAGGCCGGGGGGGTCCTAATGCGGGCCCGGGGGCCAGCCAGGTCGGAGGCAAACGGTAAACCCGAGCCGCTATAGCGTCGCTGCGCTCCTCTCACCGCCGGGCTCGGCCTTGTTTGGACTGCAGCTCCGGTTTGCTTTCTTAGAGGGAAGCTGAGCCCCCGTAATCACCGGGCCCTTCCCTCGGGTGGTGGGGGAGCGCGGCAGAGACCGGAGGGAGTGATGACATAGGCCCACAGAGGCCTGGCCCTGTCCACCCCTGCTGCTCTTAGCGTATTTATTTTCTCTTCTCATTGTATGGTTTAAGTCACACCGTATTATGTTCGGACCCTATGCACGTGCACGGACACACTCAGATGTGATGAGGTGCATGGCGGAAAAAAAATTCTGTAGGCTTTGTTTTTACTAATAACGCTGGGGATTAGTGACTTGCTGACCTCAGTGTAATCTTTATTAGTCTGTTAGCCATATCCTCTGGTTATGAGGCGGCCATAATTGATCTGATAGCAGAGGCAAGAGGCATCGAGGGATGAAAAACAGTGTTAAGGCAGCGCCCGATATGACGGCTAAAACATTTTAAAGCAAAACCGGGTGTCACATTGTGACAGTTTAATAATAATGTGTGATAGACCTGGATATTTTATGTCGATGTCTGGCTGGGGGGGCTTTTTCCGAGACATTATTTGATAGGTAGATAGTGTAGAGAAACAAGGACAGCAAATGCAAGACATACAAGCAAATGGTCCGGCTATAGCCGGGGAATCAAACCAAAGACTTTGCTGTCAGATATTAGAGCCCATGTGGTTATGCAACCCTAAGCATTCGGCTATCAGGTTGCCTCCTAAACACTTAACTACTATCTCAAAGATTTCTGTTATTTAAGACCAACCACCGACCGCATGGCTCTGTAGTTTACCCCCTAAAAGAATGTTTTATTCAACATCAGCACTCCGTTCTGTTTTGTTACTTTATTGAAATGGGTTGTCGATTCGAATAGAGTCAACCTGGTTGGCCAATCTCATTGTGGCCAGTGGAGAGTGAAAGCCATCTCAGCAGCATAGCCTCACCAGAACACACACAGAGATTGGACGAGGGGGGCAGAGAGAGAGAGAGAGAGAGAGAGAGAGAGAGAGAGAGAGAGAGCCTCCTCCAGATGGAGATACCAGATAAGGGGGGAAATGTCTGTGCCTTTTTTCAGGGTTTCCATAATGGGAATCTACCCCTTCACTTGCTTATTAAGTTGTGCACACAAGGAGGAAGGAGCAGTGGATGGAGAGAGATGGAGAGTGGAGGAGGAGATAAGGGGGCCTATGCGCGGAGGCGAGGTGGACAACGCATGCACTGTCACCCCTCTGTTGTAAGTGTCAAGCAGACCCTGTCAGAGGAATCACAGGTCATGTGGATGGATGATTGTCAAAGAAGCACATTGATATATACGTATGAGACCCTCTCGCCCTCATCGCTGCAGAGGCGCAGCGATAAGATTTGTTTTTGTTTTCCGTCAGAGAGAGAGAGGGAGAAAGTACGATGTTCTGGGGGTCACAGGGGTCAGCATGGGGGGGTCACAGGGGTCACGGCCCTTTCGTACCTGAGTGACCTCTCGCATGGCTAAGCCATTTCTCAGGCTCTCTCCCGAAACAGGGGTGGGGGGGTGGGGGGGTTGGGGGGGTCGGCGTCGGCAAGGGGGGGAGGTGGACATGGAGAGAGAGAGGGGTTGGGTGGGTGGGGGGGCGGGCGGGTGGTGGGGGTTCGAGGCAAGGAGAGCGATCTATCAGCAGCGGTGTCAGCGGACATGCAGACAGCGCGGCAGCCGCTGCAGCTAAACAGAGTGAGACGGATAGGCAGGAGTCTCTCATACGTAACACCGGGAGCAGGGAGGAGACAGCGCTGTGAGTGTTATGGATGCTTGACATTGACCTCTCATGCACAGACGGTGTATTTATCAGCGTTTCCAGCACAATGCCATATTTGTTTGTAAATTATTTCGTTCAACGGGTGGATTGCCACCGCCGCGACCATGTATAACACTTGCCACTCTTGCATTTCCCAACCCAGATGAAAAATAACACTTTTGCTTCCAATTTATCTTTTCTTTTTTTTTTTTGGAGGAGGAGGAGGGTATGGGGGAGGGGGGGGGGAGCATTTATTTGCTGTTTCCTCTTCACGCTTTAGAATTGAAGGTGATCATATTCTGAACACTGACAGTTGTAACAAGCCGCACGTTAGCCACTTTAAGAAAGAGAGCCTGCAGTAAAAAGGAAATGCTCTGACGCTTGCAATTTTTCTTGAAGAGAAATATTTGTGTACAGATAGACCTGTCATTTTTTCGCTCAAACGACATTCATGATTCTTTTATTGTTGCACAGCCGTCGCCCCCTCTCTTCCTCTATGGGGAGGAGGAGGGAGAGAAAAAAAGGCTAGTCTACAAAGTGGCTTTTTGTCGTTTGAGGGAAGTAAACTTCATCAGGTCGACGGCGAGGTGTGCTTCACGTGTCACTCAGCCGAGCTCCCCCCTAATGAAATGCTGCATACAGATTTCTGCCTCCGGGCTCAGGGGGATAAGACCGTGGTAACAGAATGAAACAAACCCCTTCCCATTTCCCTCTCTCTCTCTCTCTCTCTCTCTCTCTCTCTCTCTCTCTCTCTCTCTCTCTCTCACACACACACACACACACACACACACACACACACACACACACACACACACACACACACACACACACACACACACACGCACACACACAGGCACGCACACACACACACACACACACACACACACACACACACACACACACACACACACACACACACACACACACACACACACACACACACACACACACACACACACACACACACAATCTCATTCTCTCTTGCACACGCACACAAACACACACATGCACACACACACACACACACACACACACACACACACACACACACACACACACACACACACACACACACGATCTCATTCTCTCTTGCACACGCACACAAACACACACATGCACACACTGTCACACACACACACACACACACACACACACACACACACACACACACACACACACACACGCACACACGCATGCACGCACGCACCCGTGCACACACTCACACGCCGGTGGCGGGTGAGAGCATCCATGTGCGGAGATCCAAATCTGCAATTTATTCAAATATTGATATTTCTACTTGTCAGGAGAAAGGTGCCTTGAAATTTCCTCTGAGTACTGCTGTCAGAAAAATAGCAGGAAATATGTCAGATAATTCATAAATGGAGTTCAGCGCCGCGAAGTCAGTTGGGAACAGCGAAAAAAAATATATATGCTTGTCAATGAAGAGTAGGAGGCAATATCACAGACTGAGGCTGCTGCTCATTCTTCCATCATGTCAAGCAAACAGCCTTCGAGGGCCCATAAGTGTCCCGTCCAACCAGCTGCGTGTGTATTTGTGTATATGCATGTACAGTATATTTGTATGTGACTGTGTGTATGCGTATATACGCAGTAAAATCCAGAGTGTTCATTCGACACAGTGCAGCACATGTAACCGAATGGACCCGTACACGGGTTCATTTGGTTACATGTGTGCTGCTACACTCCCGGAGGTACAAATGGATAAATTAACCCATTTTGACCTGAGATCAGATTCTAAAAATGTCTTCTACATCCTGACAGTTTTCTGAAAAAGCTATGTTTCTATGTCAGTCGTTATTAGATTTTTCAAAAATAGCAGACCTACAAGCTCGTAGCGCGCCACTCGGTGGCGCGCTATGAGCTTGTTGATCTGCTGTTTTTCAATAGCTAAAGCATAACATGATGCTAACACCAAAAGGGGTTCCCGCCCCAAAATGGGTTAACATTTTACCGTGCAACGCATGTATATTTGTATATACGGCGTGTGTGTGTATGTACATCTGCGTGTATATTTATGCATGTGAATTTGTGTGTGTGCTTTGGCCGTGTTGTGACTCCTACTTAGATGTGTTTGTTATCTTTCTCCAACGAGACACCCCATTTCCCATCCCGAAGCAGCCAATGGGAGCGTGTCCTGTTTTTTTTTTTTTTTTTTTTCTGCAGAGGTCCGTAACCGGACGCTGGCCTCCATGTGGTTTGAATTAAGGGCCCCCGAAGCTGTGAAGGACGCCTCGAATGACGTGAGGCACTTTGCACACCCAAATTCCTTTCTGCTGAACGGGGCCGGGGAGAGAGAGAAAGAGAACTCGCCGGGAATCCTCAGAGATTTTTTTTTTTGGCTCGACCCCGCCGGGCGATTAAAACAGGGCGGAAACCAATAACTCTAAAATGAATCATGGTGAAACGTCCCATGAAATCTCTCGCTGCTCTGTCACACCCTTATGCAAGTCCAAATCAACTCCAACTCTCTCCTGATTAAGCCCCCTTTTTCCCAATTTGAGAAAAAAAAGAAGCGGAACCAAAAAAATAAGAAAGAATCAAGAAGCCAAACTCTTGTTCCGTTCTCCAGTTTGTCGAATAGAACTTTCGACACTTTGAAACGGATAAGGCTCACTCCCTAAACCCCCCCAACCCCCCCACCCCACCCCCCCGCAGCGAGCTACCTCTGTCCATGACAGACAAAGTGTGCAAAGGCTCTCCGATGATGCATCGGTTGACCGCGTCGTGCCAAGGCGAGACCAGAAAAGGACTCCCTCCTATCTCCCGTGGTCATGTGATGCCATAGTTCATAGCTGTTGACGAGATGCGGTTTTGGCACAGCCCGGGACCCATCTGGGAGACGCAGATATCCCAGACAGGGGAGCTATTTTACAGCAATGCATCTGCGTGCTTGAAGAGCTATTTAGCATATGCTGTGCTATATGGGAGAATGTGCTTTGGCATTGCCAGCTGCAGATTAGGGTCCACCACCCACACCCCCCCCACCCCCCACCCCCCCCCCCCCCCCCCCGCCCGCCCGCCCGCCCCCGAAAAAGAAATCCTGCCGAACAGCTGATGCGAAGTTGAAAACGGCTAACAACGACCGTTATTACGCCATTTCGTCTGCCACCTTTGTTAATTAAACGCCCATATGTGCTGGTTGTAAAAAAAAAACTAAACACAACGGAAAATATGTCATCATTGCTTTAGAATAACATACAGTACTAGGCTAACCTGTGTGTGCTATATCTCCCAATTTACAGTCTCTACTCTCCTCCATGTCGGTGCTAACAATGCCATGCGCTGCTTGGCGCTGTGCTGTGGCTGTGCTGCTATAGCCGGCCAGTTTGTTTTCTGTTAGCTCTAGCAGAAAGTCACGGCCCATGCTGCTGCTCTAACTCATTCCGGGCGGGAACCCCTTTTGGTGTTTTAACTAAGAATTACGTCATACTTTAGCTATTGAAAAATAGCAGATCTACAAGCTCATAGCGCGCCACCGAGTGGCGCGCTACGAGCTCGTAGGTCTGCTATTTTTGAAAAATCGTGAAAATGTGGCACAGATCTTTGAATATATATTCTTTCAGATAGTTGAGTCACAGACTAAGTTTCTGTGACCATCCTCTGGCAAGGATGTTTTGATGATTGATTTGACATCTATGGACCCTTTATAAAAGATTTAGCCCCCAGGTCCCTCGCAAACATCCCAGCAAGAGGACTTTTTATTTATTTCGACGTCAGGGCCTAAACGGGCTAACTCAAGTGGCTGATGTGTTCAGGCCATCCAGGGCATGGCAGGCGGTTGACAGTCCATGCAGCCTTGTCGACGTGCAGGACATCTCCACACAGTGTGTCCACAGCGGGGCCAGCGCTGTCATCTGGGCCCCCACTATGGACCAGTGCACTGCTGACAGTGAGATGGTAAACGTTTACCACCTCAATCCCCCATTAACTCTGTGAAGGCGCTTCGATCCTCTGTGAAAATAATGATATTGATCGGGAGCTCGGAGCCTCTACAAACGAAACGGTTGCGAGTGAAAAAAAGAGGGATGGGCCCTGTGCATTAGAATATGGGATTTTCAAGGATAAAAGAGCGTTTGGGTCTTGTTATATTTTCCCTCTCCACTATCGCCTCTCTCTCTCTCTCTCTCTCCTGTCTCTCTCTCTCTCCCCATCCCTCTCTGTGTGCATTTTTATGTGTGTGCATGTACTGTGGGAGCCCACGTGTCTCCTAAGATTACCCTCCACTATCCCCACAATCAAACAACAAATGACAACATCATTGCTCAGGCCCTTTTCAAAATACGACACAAAATGCGGGTGGTGGCTACATTAACTTGCAACAACCCCCCTAATAGACCCTTGTGGGCTTTGTATCTCTCCCCCCTTTACCTCTCCTCTCCTCACTTCTCCCTCTAGCTGGCTGTCACATGCCCCCCCCCCCCCCCCCCCCCCAACCACCCACACACACACACACACACACGCACACACGCACACACACACACGTACACAGAGAGAGCGAGCCTCCAAGCCTCAGCGGAGATCAGGAGCTCCCTGTCGGAGGTGCTTTGTCACGTAGCCCAGGGAGCGTGGAACTCACCCAGAGCTGTTGAACAAACACAAGCACAGGGGCTGTCAATAGCAGCTCCGCAAACTAATTGCCTGTCAAATGAACCGCCCTCGTTAAGCTGCCCACACACACACACGCATACACGCACGCACACACACACATGCACGCCCGTGCATATAGATGTGTGCACGTGCACGCACACACGCACACACCTCTCGGGCACTTTGATTCGACGCGCGGTGATACCTTGTTAGAGGGGAAGACACACGAGTGGCACTGCTCTGTTTGCCACCGTGTTCCTGCAGTCGTTACCAGTGTGTGGAGTGCAGTGACCGTGAGATTGGCTTTTTGTTATTATTAAGGGAAACACAGCGCCGTACTGCATGGGCCCCTGTAATTTACACACACACACACGAACGCACGCACAGACACACGCACGCGCATGCACACACGCGAACACATAAGGCTAACCCTAGCCTACAGTACAGTATATCACCCGGCGTTATTTTTCACGTTTTTAACCCATTCTGACCTGAGATCAGATTCTAAAAAAGTCTTCTACATCCTGACATCTGAAAAAGCTATGTTTCTATGTCAGTCGTTCTTCGATTTTTCAAAAATAGCAGACCTACAAGCTCGTAGCGCGCCACTCGGTGGCGCGCTATGAGCTTGTAGATCTGCTATTTTTCAATAGCTAAAGCATAGCATAATGCTAACACCAAAAGGGGTTCCCGCCCAAAACGGGTTAAAGCCACTCATTAGACGGTATATAGCAGCAGCGCCAACAACACGCACAAGTGTTATTGTGTTTTTGTTTGCTTTGCCTTTCTTTTTCCTTTTTTTCCCTCCCTCTTCCTCCTCGCCGTATAGTCATTAGGGCGCTAGTGAGCGGCGGTGTACTGCCCAAGCGCCTTGTCTGGGGGTGCCTGTAACAGCGCTAGTCGGATTGACACAGCTGGGGAGAGCAGCTTGAGGCTGCACGCTCAGGAATACACAGGGGTGTTCAAAGCCCCTCTCTGAATCCTGATCAGAGCCCCGGCCCCGGCCAACTGATGGCCTATTAAATATACATGCGCAGGGGTCAGCGCTGGAGGTCCCGGCTTCCTTCCAGCCATGTGCACTTAAGCGGAAGGGCTGGGCAACAATAAAAAACTCCTCTCGCTCCAGCGAGCTCTCCCCTGACACCCTCACCTCGCAGTGTGTACGTCAAGTACAGCGCTCACCTAGACGCGCTATATTACAACCATCTTTGTGAAAAGGCCAAATGATGCATTTTTTACACGGGGTTATTATATATTTATATTCAATAACACCACGAGGACCACTCTTGTGTCTGTCCGTCTCTCTCCGGCTCTCCATTGCTTTCCCCCCCCGCTCCGCTCCCCCTACCTTCCTTGCCTTCATTGATAAATAGCCTTGGATGATACAAGTGCGGAGACTTTGAGGTGAACCCCCCTCCCCCCCCCCCCAGCCCCCTTCCTTTTCCCCCTCTCTATAGTTCACCGGGAGGTAGGGCTCGGCAATATATCAATAATGTATCAATATCGTGATATGAGACTAGATATCGTCTGGGATGTTTTTGGGGGATATTGTAATTATCATGATATGGCATGACTTCTGGTTACTTACAACCACTTTAAGTCCTATTTTATACTTTCAAAAATGATCATAGTCATGAGATCTATGATCTCATGACGCATTGAAATGCCTATTTTTTGAAAATATTTCGAAAACAAAAGACATTTTTGATTACTCTCAGAATATTATTATTCTCACGAAATTGATATCCGGCAAGACTATTGCGATGTTACATTCACTGTCCCTAATGGCCAGCCCTTACCCAAGGAGGTATAGACACAAGGTGGCCGAGGGGAAGAGAGAGAGGCCCATAATGGCTGGTCGTGATTAACATATTCACAGTGACACACTGTGTCTGTGTTCGTTCGTTAAGCCTGGTCTGTCTGACTAATGGAGTGAAGCGGCAGTTTATCAATTAACCCAGTGCTGAGCCATTTGTCCCGGGGATAACACTCTCACCGGGTGTCACGGTGATCCGGTTTGGTGCCCTTTAACCTCCCGCCAGTGTCCAACGAGACAGCGGGACTCCTGTGACAATGACAACAGTGAGGCACGCGTACACTGTCGGGCAGAGACCTTGTATGTCCATATTTAAACTTTTGTTTTGGTGTAAATGAATGCCCTATACCAGTGGTTCCCAAACCTTTTCGTGTCAAGGACCCCCAAATCAACATTTATTAGGCCACGGACCCCCCATTTGAAATTATGCCAGTGACCCCGATAAGGGAGGATTTTTACGGCTCTAGCAGTGATTCCGAAACATTCATGTCATGGACCCCCCAGTTTCACATGCATTATGCTACGGACCCCCGATTTAATGGCATTTCTATCTCTGGTACCCCAATTTATAATGTAAAACCACTGTTAATTTAACTCTGAGTGTACAAATGTGTACACTCTCTGAGTTACAGACCCATACGGGTCCATTTGGTTCCTAACTATCTCTAATTGAGCTAGGTACCCCCTGGAACCCCCTCAAGTACCCCTAGGGGTCCCCGGACCCCACTTTGGGAACCCATGCCCTACTACCTAAAAAAGTAGTGAAGGTAGCCGCTCTATACAAGCTCACAATGTGTCACATCACAACATGCTGTGCTGCTATTTTCACTATTTTTGAAAGGTTTTGAAATATTTCTAACATCTTCAGCTTATGACACATGCCCAAAACAGGGAAGCCAGCCAGGTTCAGTGGTTAGTGGCTTTTTCTAAATATTTAACCGACGAGGCGTATTATACCAAGAGCTCGTGAGTAAATGAAAACTAACATTGGAAGGTTTGGGACATACAAGGTTTGCGTCCGACGGCGCTGACAGCGTACAACAGCGCGGCCCGCTACCAAAACAGGATTTGCGCCTCATGTTCGCTGGTGAAAAGCAGAGGAAAGGTTGTGGGTGGGTGGATTGATTGGGTAATAGGATCATGGAAAGGGGGGGGGGGGGGGGGGAGAAAAAAAGGAGAAGATCCCTGCACAATGACGTTGGGTGAGGATGGGGGGCAGGGTGCGGGTTTCAGCATTCGAAAGAGTCAGCATAGATCATAGCAAACAACTTAGTGCTGTCTCTATTAAAACAGCCCTCCCCCCACCATTATCCTTCCCCCTATACCGCTCGTACCTCCATTTCACATTGTTTGTGTTCATTAAGACATGGACGACCTGCCTTATCCAACGCATCAAGACCCGGCTCTCAAGAGTAATTGCGATGGTCCTCGCGGAGCATAATGTGGTTTAAACTCAGCGTAGCCTGTCTATTAGGAGAGACATGATGGCCGACCGCAAATAATAAAGAACTATTTATTCCACTCTTTGTGACGCTAACTAGGTAACATATCAAGCCGGCGCCGCTAAGGGTCTCTCCCCCTCCTGTCAGATATGGCACCCTTCATCCATTCCCCCATGTGGCCTTCCGCCTTTCGACATCGCGAAGGCTCTTCATTTTCATACATTGGGTTCGGTCATAAAATGCACACACGTACGCCCTCATATATATTTGATAGTTAATATTTATCCACACTAGGGAAGTGCACTTTACATGCGGTAACATACGATTACCTGCAATTCTTATGGCAAAGAAACAAAATCGATATGGGATATATAATTCATGATGGAGAGGGGCTATCAGTTTTTATGGCTCTCTATCCAGGCTCATTAAAGTTTCATCGTAATTGACTGGAACTGAGAGTTTTTGAGGCATGTTTCGCTCCCTCACTTTCTACCTTTAATAATTAAGTAAAGTTTAATTGGTTGTGTTTTGAGGCACCTAGTATAGTGGATGACAGGACTCCCAAATTCAGAGCCATGAATTATACAGCGTGATATGTTATGCATTGACCTGTCAGTTTGTTCATTTGTTAAGGCAGAAAAGTATGGTCTCGATACCCCCCCCCCCCCTTCCACACCCCCCCAATCACATCCCACCAGAACACAAATCAAATAACTCTCTCAACCCTTCAAAAAATTCCTTTTACTGCCACTCATCGCTCTGTTAATGCAGTGACATGACGCTGTCACTCAAAACGGCTGCCATCGCCCCCCCACCCCCCTCCCCCGCCCAGCACCACCACCACCACCAGCCACCCTCCTCCACCCCCGCCCGGAATCGACTCCGCTGATTGGTGGTCAACTTGTTCTGTTGAAGGGAGATTGACAGACGGAAAATTGCACTCTCAGATTTCACCCTTCATTCGTTGCAGTTGTTCTTCCACTCGTCAAGCTCTCCCCCTCGCCTCCCCCCTCCCCACCCCCCACACACCACCACCCAGCAGCGCCAATGACTGGAGACAGACAGAGGCTTTATCCATTAGCTGCCGGCTTGGTGGGTGGGTGGGCAGATCGAGGAGGGATGGAGGAGAAGAAGACGGGGAGGAAGGTTGGGGGGGAGGGGGGTGGTAGAAGACAATCCTACATTTGAGCACTCTGAGGGAAAATCAATCATGTCATCATAAGTGAGAAGTATGGATGAATTTCATCAGCTGGTTCCCGTCCTGTTCACGTCGCTGGCTCTCTGACTGGGGCCCTGTCCCTCTGATTGGCTTCCTCAATGACCCTTGAATCTGAAACACGGAGGGGAGAGCGCGGCTGGGGGAGGGGGGCGGGGGGGGGGCCGGGTGGTGGTGGTGGTTTTGGAATCGCTTTAATAGGAGAGAGAGAGAGACAGAGAGAGAGAGAGAAAAGCAGCAGGAGAAATAGGACATGTACTTTTCGCTGTGGTAGTTTCCCCCACTCTCTGCCCGCCGCTGAGCTCCAGGAAACCTCAAGTGGTTTCTCTTGACAAAGTGGTAACAGATTTACCATGCGATTGTGCGCCAAACCAGCATTAGGCAATTTCGTAAGAAAAAGGGTTTCTCAACAATTTTTCCGTCCACAGCAGATATGATGAAGTGTTACAAAGGGCAAGTGGATGTGATACACTCCCTGCCGCTCAAAAACGGTATTTCTGTAATTCGTTTCTTTCTTTTTTTGGGGGGGGGGATCCGATCATCTCTCAAGGTTGCAGATGAGTACTAAAAGCATTGCGGATGCAGGGTGTGAAGCAATCAAAAATGGATGAAAGTGATGACATGGAAAGCAAAGGGGAGAAATTGACAGCTCGTTTACAGTCTCGTTGTTGATGCAAGTGACAGAGAGAGAGAGAGAGAGAGAGAGAGAGAGAGAGAGGGAAGGGACAGTAGAGAGAGACACAGAGAGAGACAGAGAGAGAGAGAGAGAGAGAGAGAGAGAAGCAGAGATAGAAAAGGAGTGTTAAAGTGGTGATAAATTTTATGGAAAAATCAAATACGAAACAAATTCATTCCTCTTCAACTTGATGCTTGAGTCGTTCCTTTCTCGGCCCCCTCGCTAAGCCTTAGAATAAACTGTCACTCCTTATCGATCGCATCTGAATTGTTACCTAGATTTCCGAAAAGTAGTCTTGACACACACACGCACACGCACATGCACACACACACACGCACGCGCACGCACGCACGCACGCACGCACACACACACACACACACACACACACACACACACACACACACACACACACACACACACACACACACACGCGCACACACTGCAAACAGTAATCTTGGGAGATGAGAACATGCAGACTGAAGGGCTAACCCCCTGACTTATAAGAAAACAAATCTTTCGTGTCTGTCCTCGCCCCGAGAGCTAAATCGCCCCATATACAGACCAACGGACGTACATTATGCACATCGGGGCAATGAATCCGCCGCACCGAGAGGGAGGGACGTTGCACCAGTATACTGTATATCAGCATCCTGTACTGATAATGTGGCAATCTGTGAATGAAGAGAAGGATGGTGGTTGGTTTCAACGTGGGGAGGGGGAGGGGAAGGGGGGGGGGGGGGGGTTGCCATTTTGTCACAGGGGATTGTTTATGCCCAACAACGGAGCGTGAAATGGTTGTACACGATTTGTTTGCCATTTGCGATGGAGATGACATGATGAAAAAATCAATTCACTTCACATTTGATTTCCAACGAGCGGTTAAGCGGACGCCGCACCCCCCCCCCCCCCCCCCCCCCCATCACCACCCACCCCCCCTCTCAGCATGGTTCATCATACTCAGATGGCGTATTAATTATGGTGTATGGATGGAGAGAGCTGTTCTCTGAGCTGGGACCTACAGTACAGTACAGTACAGTACAGTACAGTACAGTACAACTTAGGACTGCTGTGTGCCAGCCAGGGATAGGGTTTGGTTATGGGGGGGGGGTGGGGGGGGTGGGTGCTAGCCCGAGGAAGCCTGGTGCTCCGCTTGTATCCACTCATCCTTCAGCTGACAGGCCTGCTCCGGGAGAAAAGGATTTCTCCGGATTGAGTGCCATTTTCTCTTCTTTAACAAGGAAATTAGTGTGTAAAGGAGATCTGTCAGGATAAAGTGCTGCTTGACTGCTACCGCCCTCCCCTCCTCTCTGTCTTTCTTTCCCCGCCCACTCCCCCCTCCCTTTCTGTAACTCTCTCTCTCTCTCTCTCTCTCTCTCTCGCTGCCACCCTCTCACTGACTCTTCCTCTTGTCCCCCGTCTCGTTCTCTCTCTCCCTTCCTCTCTCTCTCCTTCTCTCTCTCTCTCCTCTCTCTCTCTCTCTCCCCCAGTCAATGACTCCCTCAGGGGATCTTCCTTGAGCATTAGCAGAACACATCCAATGTCCCAGCTACATGATTTTGTGATATGATTTGTACCGGGGATTTACAATAATCCCGCAAATAAAGTTGAAAGTGAACGTCTCTCAATAAGAGATGCAGACAGGCAAAACCAAACCATTTTAAGGTCTTCTTTCATCTCTTAATGGCATGAAAAATGGATTTGCGTTGCACTGGATCACAACAATTTAGCCATGGCCGCGGCGTGTTGTTTTGTCTTCTTATGATCATGATTAATTCCTGCACAGGAACCTCAGTGATATACATAATGCATCATATGCTTATTTAAATGTTCCGCTCCTCCGCAGTCGCTGAGTGCTTGGTATGCTCATTACACATTACCCATGTGTGCCTGCCTGGGACTTGGAGTCTTCCCACGACTCACTTGTAGTCAAAGATACAGTATTTTGCTGCTTTAGCTTAGATGTCGTGAATTGACAATGCGGTTAACCCATTTTGACCTGAGATCAGATTCTAAAAATGTCTTCTACTTCCTGACAGTTTTCTGAAAAAGCTGTTTCTATGTCAGTCGTTCTTTGATTTTTCAAAAATAGCAGACCTACAAGCTCGTAGCGCGCCACTCGGTGGCGCGCTACGAGCTTGTAGATCTGCTATTTTTCAATAGCTAAAGCATAACATAATGCTAACACCAAAAGGGGTTCCCGCCCAAAATGATTTAAACTCACTTGTCATCCCCCAGCCCTCCTGCTTCACTCACCTCATGTTAAACCCTTTATTTTGCCTCAACATCAATAAAGCGCTAACTTTTCACCTCGAGTATAGACGGACAGGGAGGAGCCCCACTGGCAAATTCTAATCAGTCTTGCTTCAAAGGCGTGGGATGGAAGAGAAACAGAGTCAAAAAACATTCCAGGTTAATTTGAAATGTACTCTGCATATGTGATGGCGGGGGAAACCAGCCTCACAGGTAAGTAAGAAGGGGAGACAATTAGGGAATATATCCGTAAAGTGAAGGCGCTGCATACTAAAAAAAAAAACGCAAATCGCTATTTCCCCCATCTGGCCCCTGCTGTGCCGAGAGCTGCAGCTGTGGTCCGATTTCACCCGTCAATCAACCGCCAGCCTCGCTGTGGGGTGTGTGTCCTGGTGAGAGAGCCTACCCCCAAGTCATTAGCACACACAGTCAAACTGTACCGAGAAACTGCCCCGCGCCGCACCGCTCTGCTCTGTGCCACGGTTTAAACCCGTTCGGGGCGGGAACTCCTTTTGGTGTTTTAAACATTATGTTATAATTTAGCTATTGAAAAATAGCAGATCTACAAGCTCGTAGCGCGCCACCGAGTGGCGCGCTACGAGCTCGTAGGTCTGCTATTTTTGAAAAAATGTGAAAATGTGGCGCAAATCTTTGAATATATATTCTTTCACGGCGAACATTTGAACTCAAACCTTTGCTTCTGCTGGGTCCCTGGAAAAACATATTTTCAGATGGGGGGGGGGGTCGGCGGCCAATTACATATCATTTTTGAGGTCCTTGACATGAAATATTGAGCACCACTGATACAGAAAATTGTCAGGATTCTTTTTTAAATGTCGACGTCAGGCCTAAACGGGTTAAATATCCCCAGCCCTGTGACAGGATCAGTTTAGCGATCTGTAGGATTGATCTCCTCTTTAAAGTTTTGCCTGAGGCGACTCTAATTGGGAACGAGGCTGCCTCCCACTCCCCCCTCTCTCCCTCAACTGTCAGTCTTGGCTTTGTTTACTGAGGACATGCCCAAACCTATTTACTCAATAATGAGGAGACGTGGTGGGGATGCTACTGATCACGTCGAGGCCCCCAGCGGGTTCTGCTGCACGCTGGGAAGGGAGGGAACATCATTTTAGACTTTTCAAGCTGGTGAAACTTGAGTCTCAGTCGGTGCTGCGGCGGTGATGGAGAGGAGGTGGATCATCTCTTTCTGTTGTCTCCGTTTTCCCAATACGTGTATACCTCAGGGGAACTGTTTTAGCATGACATCAGGTAGTTCTAAACAGGAGCAAGGCAAGACAAGCATGGGTTTGTTTTAACATTATACCTCTGAACATACATACATTCAGGTGAGCCATTTTCAGTCAGGATCCCATGAAGCTATATAATCCCCAGACCTCCAACAACGTATATACAATCCGCCGGTGAAGTGGACCATTCATGACTGGAGTGTTTGAACCCTGTTGGGCCACTTCCTTTCTGACCCCTTTAGAGTGAGGGTATGGCGTCTCTCACTCTCGCCCGGTCGTTTTTTTTCCCTCCCCGGTGCTGAATGACAAAGCCTTTTTGGATGTGGATGGTGCTGCGGAGGAGCCATAGAGAGCCCAACACTGATGCCCACTGGGATTATGAATGATGAAGTGGAGGGGCCCGTCGCTATCAGAGGGGACACAACACTGCTCTTAATAGAAAAGCATTTAGGAAGGAGGCAGCACGAGAGGAGGGGGGGGCCGGGCGGCAGCGCGGGGGGCTTTTCTGACACTCGGCAGATAAGAGGCAGCTCTTCAGAGGTGGTAGTGGGTACAATGAAACACACTGATGGGGACACAATGACACACATGTTGCGTCTGACAGGCGGTGATTTAGACGTGGGGGGGGGGGGGGGGGGAGGGAGGGGGTAGTGACACACAACCTGTGCTGCGGAACATGTAGAGTTTTTGCCGGCGAGCCACTATTCTGCGTAATTGCATGATGTCGTACGCAAGAAGACCGCGTGCTGTTTTTCCTTTCGTTCGCGGAGCGGCTTGCGTGTGCCGGTTTGATTCGGCGGCGGGCGGGCGGGCGGGGGGTTTGGGGGGTGGCTAGAAGCAGCGTTTGTCGTTACTCATTTCCAGCGCCGGCAGATGGAACGAGAGGCGAGGGAAAAAACGGGGGAAAACGAGGAGCCAGTAGCAGTGTGGCGGCGGAGGTGGAGGAGTGAAACAGAGATATGCAGAAAAGGAGAGCTGTCAGTTTGAGGAATGAGCATGATAAGAGGAAGGGACTGGGCAGATGGGCAGGAGAAAGCAGCAGCACACTTCTCAATTAAACATGTAAATACAGGAAGCAACAGCAGAGACACGCACGGAGGAGTTAAAGTTAAATAAACGTAGCTACCGCTGCTCTGCGATTTACATGGCCTAAAATGCCACCACCAGCACCACCTTTGACATTTCTTGCAGTGGCTTTCAGTCTTTATTTGTTAGGAACACCAAAGGGCAAATTTAAATCTCAAGGCACACATCTGTATTCGTAGGGGAAAATAATCACACCTGTGTGAAGAGAGGGGCGCTCTAATCATCGTACATCATCGTACAGTACATCATCATCATCAACAATGGTGGTCCCTTATTGGCCGACATACATATGCCGATTTGCTCAGACACATATGACGTAAATTCTCCATTCATTGTCAATGGCATTTAATGTTTGTGTTAAGTCAGAATATACACTATAGCTGTTTATAGGAGGAGCTAGCGCCCCTCAAAAACTAGTGACAGCCAATGACGCTTGTTAGATCAGATATATTATAGATATCTTCTTTATTTAAAAATAATAATAATCTAAATAGATTATATATATTGTTATGTTCACCTATATTCTGCAAACCAATTTAACCAAAAATCGATGGTGAATCCAAGCTAATAGAAACGGCAGGCTTTCTTTTCCTGAAAAGTTGCAATGCAAAAGTTGAAGCCATCGTTCTCACGATAATAAAAATCTAAATATATTTAAAAAAAATCTTGTTTAAAAAAAAAATCTTCCTAATGATGATGTCACTGGTGGACGGGTGTCCGAACTGCCCAAAGCCCTCCTATGAGACACAGACTGAGTAGAAAAAATGGTAGTATTTTATCATGAACATTAGTGAGGACCAATCATATGAAAGCAGTTTGAAAAGTGGTGAAGTGGTCCTTTAACAACTTTGAGAAACACTAGAATTGAAATAAAACTAGTGTTTTGCTGGATGTTATGTGAAGCAGGTGTGACTGATCACCTGCCTCCTGTGGCTAGCTTGATTCAGTGCGGAGAGAGAGAGAGAGAGAGAGAGAGAGAGAGAGCCTAGGAGAAGTTGGAAGCCCACCAAGGAAATCTTAATATGGAGTTAATTGAACTGTTCATCCATTGACTTTATCCTTTGTTGTAGTTCCTTTATTTTAATTTTCCTTTTCTCCCCCCCCCCACCCCAGTAATTGTTTCGTCCAGCGTTTTCGCACACGCACCCAGGAGTCCTCCCCGCTGTGCGACGGAAGGCGTAGCTTAAATACCTCTGTAGGCTATGTCCCTGACATAAATAACAATGAGCCCTGGCATAACCACGGCGCTTTAATAGAGAAAGATTCATAGCTTGACATTCAGCCCAGATGCTATCACGGAGCTAGCCCCCCCAAGTATTTAAAACCAACGGGAGAAGACAGACATCTGTCACTTGTTGCCTTTGAAGTGTATTATAAGAGCACAGGGCCGCAGAAAAAACACACCGGACAAAAGACCATTCTGACCACGCGGGGCCCTCAGTGTTTACACACGGAAAGAGAGAGTGACAGGGAGAAACCTAAGATGAATGGATGACTGCTGTTGATCTCGCCTCCTCATTCCGTGTGCTAAGTTATTCCGTGGCTGCTCCCCCCGGTGGTGGGGGGTGGTGGTGGTGGTGGTGGTGGGGGGGGGGAACAGGAAGTTGAGAGAGGCATGGCAGAGGCAGACAGAAATGCCTCCAGGACGGTATATAGAGAAGCATGCAGCGTTGCAGAGGGCTGCGCGGGCAAAGAAACTCCTTAATCCATTGATACCTGGAACGCATCCATGTCACGTTAGCGTTAGCGTTTTAAACATTATGTTATAATTTAGCTATTGAAAAATAGCAGATCTACAAGTTCATAGCGCGCCACCGAGTGGCGCGCTATGAACTTGTAGGTCTGCTATTTTTGAAAAATCGTTAAAATGTGCCTCAAATCTTTCCGAAAATTGTCATGATTTAGAAAACTTTTTTTTTTAAATTTCGACGTCAGGCCTGAATGGGTTAACAACTTACTGTATACGTCTCTCTATATAACCCGGGGTGGCAAACACTACAAATGTGAACATAATCCACAATTTTAATGACTAGATGATGCTATATTAAGGCAATATTTGCAATGTTGTTTAGCTGTAATCGGCAAACACTGACAAAAAAGGAAAGAAAGAAAAAAGGAAAAAACATTCACTTCGGCAACTGCTGTGTACTAATTTCTTATGAAATCCGACGTTAACCCAATAGTGGTTAACGATAGAATAGCATGGCTACATTAACCATTTATGCTCTGTTTTGTACTTAATTGTACGATGGTGTCAGACGGCGAGAGAAAAAAAAGAAAGAAACGCGTTGCATCGTAATAATACCGCTATTTTGCTCTATTTTTGTAAACGATTTAGAAAAACGTCTGAATGAAATCTCACGCATGATGACATTTCCCAAAATAGTGACTCGGCCCGGCGGGTTGAAAGTGTGAATTTTCGATATCATTGTTAGTAGAACAACGGCAACATTCATTTATCTCCTGTCAGGTCTCCTCAGACCTGTATCTATTTCAGGTTGTGTGTGTCAAGTGAGTGCAGCTATATCTGGCTGGCAATTAAGCTGGTCCTGCCTCCCCTTGATGCTTGATTAGTCCGATTGATGGAGGAGGCCATATGTGGCGGTGTCAAAACTTGGCAGCCAGGCTCCATCCTCTCAAATGAGAGGCAGGCAATAAAGAGGCAGGCTGCCCAGAGTGGGTGCACGTATGTGGAGCCTGCAGCACTGCGATTCATGCTCCCCCCCCTCCCCTATATGGAGCCGTTTTCTCTGGGGTGTGTGTGTGTGTGTGTGTGTGTGTGTGTGTGTGTGGTTGGGTTCTGTTCTGGAGCGAGAGGAGCGCTGACCACTCCAGCCAAGTTCCCATTGGGGGCTAGAGGTGGCCACCGGCTAGGGGTGTCACTGGACCAAGGCCCTCTGGGGTGTACAGGCTCCAGGCATAGGGTGGGAGTTGGAGGGAGGAGATGAGGGGTGGTGGGGAGGCTGGGAGAGAGAGAGAGAGAGAGAGAGCTGAGAGCTATGGCCCCCTTCCCAATCTCGCTCGGAGACAACAAAAAGGGAATGCTTGAGAAGGGGAACCAGCGGGAAGAGAGCATAAAGACAAAGGCGCGGGCAAGGTCAGTCTAGCTAATGGGCCTGAGCCTGGTGCCTGCCTGAGGCTAGGCACACTTCTGTTCTCGCTCACACACTGGGCCTTCAAAGACCCCTCCAGTCCAAGCCCCTCTCTCCTCCTCCTCGCCTTCTCTTCTTCCACCATTCTTCTGCCTTTTCGCCCTCTTCTATGGGTGACACCAAGCTCACCCCCCCCCCCCCCCCCCACACACACACACAAACGCCCTCCCTTTCAAAGGTTCCGCACCTTTAAAAACACAGCTTCCCACCTTAAAGACTTAACCCGCTATAACGTTATATACCCATTTCCACATCCTCGGAGCCGACACCGTCGAGGTTAATGAGTGTCATTACCAAAACACAGCAATCATTCCCTGCAGCAACAACCCGAAATACGAAAAAGAGAGCGAGACGCCAAACGTTCTGCCAGGTTGTTTTCCTTGCGGTTATATACGAGACTGAATTATTTCCGGTTTATCTGCCATCATCGGCGCTTAGTGGTCCAAGGTGGGTCGAGGCAAGTGCTGGGAGGAACTGCTGGAGAGGAGGAGGAGGAGGAGGAGGAGGCGAGGAGGAAGGAGGAGGAGCGGTGTTGTTGTCAGGTTGGCTGGCCAGCGTTGCTTGGCTCCACTCGAGGGCTCCTTTAATGTGCAGCGGAGTAGAATAAGTGAGTGGCTGTGGGCACCAGCTGAGCTCACTCTCGTCTTCGCCTGGTAGCTGCATGAAGGGTGAGCCGCTGCCACCTGACACTGGGCACACGGCTCGGCTCCTCTTGGCAGCATGGCACAGCGCACATGTCCCCTCATTTGGATGGAGATTCAGACACAACACACAAAAGCTTTGCCCCCCATACCGCCCGCCTGCCCCCCCAATACTCCTCCTCCTTCTCTTCCTCCCTTATACTTCTCTCTGTGTCTCACTCACTCACTCACTCACTCACTCACTCACTCACTCACTCACTCACTCGCTCACTCACTCACTCACTCACTCACTCACTCACTCACTCACTCTCTCTCTCTCCCTCCCCTTCGGCTTCTTCTTCCCCCTCTCTCTCTCTCCTTCCAGCTTTTGACAGCGCCATAATAATCTGGGTATCTTCTTGATCATGCCCCGCATGTTTTTTTTTCCCTCTCCCTCTCCTCTCTCCCTCATCTTCTCGGAGACGAGTTTTGAAATTGCCTGCGTCAGGACTTTGCTAATTAAAGTCATACTTTCAAAAATGCCATAATAACTGTTAATTAGCTTGATGCTATTTTCAGCATAATTTGCTAATTAGTGGAAAACCTGTACAGCGTTTCCCTCTAATTACAGTATGGCTCCGCACGGCGCATCTGTGCCTTGACTCCAAATGATACCATTACAAAGTCCTGTATTACGCATTCTCTCAAAACAGTTAATTGCCTCCACAGATACTGAGATACTTCAGTCAGCTGATTTTTATGGTAATAAATGGACAGACACAGATGAGTCTCCCTGGCTCATATTTATGAAAATATGAAAAACGAAAAAAACAACCTCCTCATGAGATGCACGGAGTTAGTTTAGAATATAATCTGGCCGGTTCTTGCGATGATGTTGTTGTGTGCTCGTGTTGCCCGAGTTGCCAACACTTTTAATGAACTTTCATTTATTAGGCCCACACGTGTTACGGCCTCGTATAAGTGCGTCAAGTCGTAACATCGTAATTACGGCAGAATGGGGGGGGGGGGGGGGGTTTGGGGTAACGGCATCCGATTCAGACGAGGTAAAGACAAAGCGCTTGATTAATTCTACCTTCACAGGTAGTTACTATGTAAATACAAGTAGGAACATAATATGACCATTACTGAGAATGTAACTACCTTGTTGGCCACTGGTTATTTTCATGTAGTCTAGCGAGGGGGGGGGAGAACAATGGACATGACCGCAGCTTGACCCTAGTACATGTGTGTACTAGACACAAATTATGACTCATTAAGTGGTGGTGGAGGAGCGGTGATTGGCATGACCTTCGACCCCGGGACGTCAGCCCGTGCCGTGCCCGTGCCCATCCTCCTCGCTTTGCCCCGCGTTTTGGAGTTGACAGCCACCAGTCTGACAGGGCCTAGCATCGGCAGCCGGGCTAATTAATGCGCCACTTCAGAGACCCTTTCATTTATGGCTTCTGAAAGGCATTATTAAATTAATTAAACCACCAAGAGTTAGTCATTATGAAATCAGGAGGTTTACATGGATGACAGCGTTTATGAATTAAACATCCCCAAAGTTCCTCGCAGGAGATACCCCGAGCTGCGTGGCGGGTACCTAGTGCGACAGATGTTTGCCCCCCCCCCCCCCCCCCCCCCCCCCCCCCTCCCTCAAGCTAACCTGTATTGCAAGCGATTTAGGTCTCATTTGGGGGTTTGGAAAACTGAGAGCAAGAGAGAAAAAAGAGGTTCAGGGCAGCTAATGAGCAGAGAAAGAGAGGGGAAAAGGAGGTCACCAGCTCTGTTCATCTGTAGACAGTGCAGATGGTACTTTTTTCGTACCAACGCAACAATGGCGTACACCAATTTGTTGATCGTTAATAGATAGACGCTTCTCTGATGAATCTAGCAGAGGGTTCGAGATCAGTTGTCAAACTCGCACATTCGTAGCCTCCAAACATTTAGAGAGGGGGTGCTGCTTGTGTTTAAATCATCGCGATCATGTGATGTTAAGGCTACAAACGGTTCAAGAGATAGATCCCTTAAACTTGGGCTTAGCTGAAGAGCTCAGGGCAGAGATGAGTGGCTCACTCTGGAGCTGCAACGATAGACTCCTTTTCATCTGTGGACTGAGATTCGCAGATTATCTCAAGAGGCTCTCTATCTCCGTCCTCTCTATTTCTCTCTCTCTACTATCCCCCCCCCCCCTTCACCCCCCTCACACACACACACACACACACACACACACCACCACCACCACCACTACCAACACCCCCCTCCCTCTCTCACCCCTTGATTCACGAAGTTTGCCAGCAAGTGTCTTTGTTTACAATGCCAAGGGAAAATGTCAGAGCTGTTGAGAAAAATATCCTTAGAATCTATTTTTTTTTTTTCATCTTCTTAATCTAACAGTTTACTGAACTTGATAAGTGTCCTATCAACATGCTAATCAAATTACTTCGGAACCAAAATTGACAGTTTTCATTAATTATACAAGATTATTCTAATTGCAATTCAAATTTATTCATTCCGAACAGAAGGTATTCAGTAATATTTTACAAAATTTGCATATTAAATGGAGGGAGTTGTGCATTATGCATGGTAATGTATGCGCAGTTTCTTATTTTTAACTTCACGGCCATATGTGGTGTCGTTGTAGGAGCAGGTGAAAAGTCTAAGTGTGTTTAATTTGCTTGACAAACATTCGGCTGGAGCTTGTCAAGGGGAGTATTGCGAATGCCAATCTTTATTCTCCCTCTTTATTGATTACTCCAAACTCTAAACATCTGGAGGTAAATGGCACTGGGAGAGATGAACTGAATCATGGGATTAGTACCTTCAACGACTGACTCACTATCAATTACTTGAATAGCATAATTCAAGTGCGCCGCATAAAAGCTACAGTACCTTGGTTTCAGACAGGATTAATATTGCAATTTAACCCGTTTTGGCCAGACGTCGAAATAAAACAAAAGTCTTCTGAAAGAATATATATATATATTCAAAGATTTGCGCCGCATTTTCACGATTTTTCAAAAATAGCAGACCTACAAGCTCGTAGCGCGCCACTCGGTGGCGCGCTATGAGCTTGTGGGTCTGCTATTTTTCAATAGCTAAATTATAACATAATGGTTAAAACACCAAAAGGGGTTCCCGCTCAAAGTGGGTTAATGTGACAATGGAAGCATGGGAACGATATGGATGGCGTCCAACTCCTTCACATTGATGTCATAAAGCTAATGCTGTTATCTAAATACGAATGTGTTTAATTCCTTAATTTAGGCTTTGTTTGTGAAAATGAAAAGGGCTCAAAGCATTAGGGCACATGTTTTAAAAGGTAATGGATTCTGTGAGGAAAAACAACCTTATTTATTCAGAGGCAGAACGCAAAACCTTCCAATTTGCTCTTTGTTTTTATTTCCTAGAGCGGGCACTGAAGTGCAAACAGCTTACCAGGAAGCTGTTTACTACTGTACATGACAAAAGGATGTGTGTGTGCGTGCATGTGCGTGTGTATATATTTGTGTGTGTGTGTGTCTGTGTGTGTGTGTGTGTGTCTGTGTGTGTTATAGGGAGGAGGGGTTCTTCTTCTCTAGCTCCACAGGCAAGGTCTTGTGTTGTAATGTAAGCGTAATAATTATCAAACAGCATCGAGGGCTGTGGGTTTGGGCTTTAACACGTTTAGGCCTGACGTCGAAATTTAGAAAATGTCTTTTTAAAATGTCTTTTTTTCTGAAAAACCTCATGTTTCTGTATCAGTGGTTCTCAATATCTCATGTCAAGGACCCCTAGAATTATATGTATTTGGCCACCGACCCCCATCTGAAAATATGTTGTTCCAGGGACTGGAATATTATATATATTCAAAGATTTGCGCCACATTTTCACGATTTTTCAAAAATAGCAGACCTACAAGTTCATAGCGCGCCACTCGGTGGCGCGCTATGAGCTTGTAGATCTGCTATTTTTCAATAGCTAAAGTATGACATAATGCTATAAACACCAAGAGGGGTTCCCGCCCAAAGTGGGTTAACAGGGGGAGAGCATGTTTGATGTGTAGAATCAGCCCATAGTGCATCCATACAGGGTGACTAAATCGCACGGTTCATGGATCACATTAGTATTGCTCTACATCCACCCGTGCGCTAAAGGTGATTTCCATTTAGACACACATTTCCACATGAAGATAAATATGACTTGAATCGTAATTTCCCTGAAGTAAATATAATACAAATACAACATAATACAGTGTCAGGCCAAGCGGGCTAATAGATTACTAGCGTGTTTTCCATTTGTATGGTAAGTGGTGAACCTGGGTGGTGGTCTGGCGAGTAACAAATTGAATGTTTAATCCATTTTGGGCGGGAACCCCTTTTGGTGTTAGCATTATGTTATGCTTTAGCTATTGAAAAATAGCAGATCTACAAGCTCATAGCGCGCCACCGAGTGGCGCGCTACGAGCTTGTAGGTCTGCTATTTTTGAAAAATCGAAGAACGACTGACATAGAAACATAGCTTTTTCAGAAAACTGTCAGGATGTAGAAGACATTTTTAGAATCTGATCTCAAGGTCAAAACGGGTTAATCCATCTCAGTACAGATTGAGGGTATCAGAAGGAACCGGTAGTCATACACTTCTCTTGTGACTGGGTAGTATATTAGATATTTTTACTCTTTAGGGGTTTGAAGAATGTTGTTGGCTTAGCGTGAGGTGCAAAGTGGTAGATAAATGCAATTTCTTATCTTTTGTGAAGGCGCCTGTTATATCTCAAATAGGCATTTGGATTGACATACATGCAGTACAGTAGTATTTCCTGCTTGTTTGGTGGGGGTCCTTCTGTGATGCCTGGTTAGCGTTACGGTCTAAACACGAGATATCTGTCTGGTGCATTTTAGAAAGCTATTCTATTTGAACATTTATTTTAATTGCACTGCATGTATCCTATAATCATAACGCAATTATAAAAATTATAAAACAATTAGTTTGCTACTGGCAGGGCTATCTCCTCAATGTTACACGAGTCTTCCTTACGGAGGAAACCCGTGACGAATGTGCAAAACATACGCCGACGACGTCTTAATGTTACAAACATATTCTAAGTACATATTAAATCCTTTGATAAATGTTTTGCGCCGGCGTCATTTTTGGTGGAAGCAAGATTAACTTCAACCTCTCAGCGTCTCGTGTAAAGTGTGACAAATTGATATTTTTATATAGCGGTAATCTGTTTACTATGATGTTTATACGAGGAATTATTACAAACTAATTAAAGAAATCACTTTGATATAATTAGTCAGTTTTCAGGAAGCTCATTAGTAGTAATTTGCATGAAAAATAAGCCCTGTAGTGGTGCTCAGACCGAGCTACTCGATCTGCGTTTTATCTGGTTACACATCAAGCCCCCATTGTTTGTTGTTTGAGGCTGTCTGAAGTGGCCTAAAATATTTTCCGTCATTGCCCCAAGAAGCAGTGGGGTGTCTTTCAACAAATTCCTCCCCTAAAGCAAGTCAACCTGTATGTGGAAGTAGACACACACACACACACACACACACACATGCACGCGTACACACACATGCACGCGTACACACACACACACACACACACACATGTGCGCACGCACACACACACACACGCACACGTACACACACACGCACGTGCACACACGCACGCACGCACGCACGCACGCACGCACGCACACACTGTGTACATAAGGCAGGAGGGGTGAGCAGCAAAAAACACTGTCTATTTATCTGTCAGGTTCCTGACAAAGAACTGAGCTGACAAGGAAGGGTTTCCCCTCAGCGGAGCAGGGGGGCTTTATTCACCGTACTTACATGCCCAGTCTATGCCCAGAGACTCATGTTATTTGCAAATCACACTCTTTGAAAACTCACAAACGGGGCGAGACATGCCACGGTTTGCGGGATTGTCAGCTCCCTTCACAGCAGCTAGCTATATCGCTAACAGTGTGCGCTTTGCTAAAGGAAGCAGCTTTCTCTTAGCATTTGCCTCGCTGTCACTTTCCCCGGCACACGCGATGTGTCTCTTCATGCTTGGGGTCTCTCTCTCCCTCGGAGGGTTGCCATCTTCCCTTTGGACTGACAAATAATGCAACCCACTACCTCCACATAGAGCGAGAGGGAAGAAAATGCTCCTAGAATATTATCACAGCTGAGATAAGGGTACAACAGCTAAAGCAATTCAATTAAATGCATGTAATTAAACAGTAAAATCCTCATTGTTCATTTTGAAGTGTACAAATGGACCCATTTGGTTAATTTCATAGACTCTCTGAGTTAAATGAAAATGAAAGAATTTAACTGTATAGAAGAAAAGGAATTAAAACCCAGATTTGTTTTCAATGGAATATTCTATCCTTATGATACACTGACAGTTTCTTAGTGCTGGTGGTAGGTAGTACAAACAAGGCCTGTTTATTCTCTATACCTTTTTTTTCCCACCACGGACGAAATCCTCTCCTAAACATCCGGACAGAGAGGCACTTGTGTGGCGCTGATGTCACAGACCTACCTGGCCCGGCTCTCACAAAGGCTAAGGTATCATTAGCTAGGCCCACACAATGGCCATTCAACCCGGCCGCTACGCTCCTCAGGAACCGGCGAACAATGTTATTTTTTGTCTCAGAATTATAAAGACAGAGTTTTGCAGGAAACCTGACAGACAAAACCCCTTTAGAGGTAAATGCTCCAGGCGGCTTTTGGGTTTAATCTTTTCCCATTAGCATTTTGCTTCTCTCTCTCTTTCCCCCCCCCCCCCCTTCTCCCTCCCCCCTACTCTCACACAAAGACCATATTTACAGGGTCAAAAGTAAAGGCTCAGAGTCTCAGGAGGCTGCTTTTGGTATAGGCCATTACTGTGTATTAGTATCACTTTTTTTGTCCATTTATTTCTCATAGTCTGAGCCACTAAGCTAAAAATGAAGAGCATGCATTACAATATCTGACAAATGCATATTGCTTTTTATTTTTTTAGTTCTAATAGCCTAGTCAAAGTCTATATATATATATATATATATATATATATATATATAAAATATTCCCGCTAATAGAATTACTAAAAGGAAAGACCTCAAGTCTTTATTTAGGCAACAAAATAATGCAAATCATGTGAGCAAGTATATTACAAATTATTAAGCGATTATACTGGTGTGTGTGTGTGTGTGTGTGTGTGTGTGTGTGTGTGTGTGTGTACTCACTGTATATATAACAGTCATATTGTCAACAGCACAACAGCTGTGCTAAGGGTTCACATGGACTACCTTTGTGTGTGGTGTTGTGGAAGCGCGCGTGTACGTACGTGCATCCATGTGCACACATGCACTTATCCATCCATGTGTGCCTGTGTATATTGTGCGCGCGTGCGTGTGTCCGTGCGTGCGTGTGTGTGTGTGTATGTGTGTGTGACTCCATGTGTGTGATTCATTCCAGGGCAGTTTTAGTCCTTATAAAATATTCATTTTGGTTGTGCAGGGGCCTGTAATTGCCATCTCTCACCCTGAATTATTTATACCTCGCACAGACTGACAAAGCTTTGCCATACGGCCCCAGATGAATCAGAAAGCAGCCATCTCTGCTGCCAACAGCACTGGGCTTTCACACAAATATGGCAGCCACGTCTCTCTGCCTCGGCCTCTCTTAATTTGACATTTTCTTTTTGCTCTTGCCTTTGTCCTAGGTGCACAGAAAGGTTACCTGTTAGCTTTAACCCATTCTGGGCGGGAACCCCTTTTGGTGTTAGCATCATGTTGTGCTTTAGCTATTGGAAAAATAGCAGATCTACAAGCTCATAGCGCGCCACCGAGTGGCGCGCTACGAACTTGTAGGTCTGCTATTTTTGAAAAAATGTGGTGCAAAGCTTTGAATATATACTCTTTCAGAGCGAACGTTTTTAACTCAAATCTTTGCTTCTGGGAGGTGGTCCCTGAAACAACACATTTTCAGATGGGGGTCAGCGGCCAATTTCATATATTTTTGGGGGTCCTTGACATGAAATATTGAGAAGCACTGATATAGAAACATGAGGTTTTTCAGAAAAAAAGACATATTTTAAAAACACATTTTAAAAATGTCGACGTCAGGCCTAAACGGGTTAAGCACCGACCCGCTCTCTGTCTTTCTCTGACACTATACTAGCCCCCCCTCCAACCACACCTATACATGACAGCTCGCCGCGTACGTACGCCCGCCCGCCGTGGCGTTTTGTTTTTGTTTGGTTTTTATTTGTAGAAAGAGTTAATGCGGGTGGTATAGCCATGGCAGAGTGGCAGCCTGGTGCTTCATGAGGACTGACCCGTCCTGACAGCCACTTTAGATGTATGTATTAAACATTAGTAATAATGTGATGTCGGAGAGAGTACGCATGCACACATTGGTGTAATGGTGTATGCATGGACACACAGACAGCAGACCGCCGCCAACTCACAAGCCTACATTGTGCATGCCAGACACCCTCCCCTCCCCACACACACACACACACACACACACACACGCGCACGCACGCACGCACGCACACACGCATGCACACACGCACGCACGCACGCCCATGAGCACAGCCACACAGTACACACACACACACACACACCGAAGTATATATCTATGAATTCCCGCACACATTGGTGTATGCATGGGCACACAGCAGACCTCCAACTCAAAAGCAAAAATTGTGCACCCCCCCCCCCCTCCACACACACACACACACAGCAAATGGACACTCACACACACACACATACACACTCACACACGCATGCACACACACTTGCATGCATGTACCGCACACACATGGCCCTGGAAGGCAAGCATACACAAACACACGCGCACACACAAACAACCCCCCACTGTCCTGCTGGATCCAGCATGCCTGCCTGTCAGTAAATGGTCAAAGCCCCCCTGCTGGCCTTCCCTGTACAGCTGCGTTCCTCTGCTGCCTGCCTGGGTCTGATCACTCCAAGGTGCCACGGGAGAGGCAGAGAGAGAGAGGGGCTCTGTATGGCTCTCATTGTGGGGGAAGCTCTGGGGCCTTCTAGCCCATTCTGGACGGGGACCGATTTTGGTGTTAGCATCATGTTATGCTTTAGCTATTGAAAAATAGCAGATCTACAAGCTCATAGCGCGCCACCGAGTGGCGCGCTACGAGCTTGTAGGTCTGCTATTTTTGAAAAATCGAAGAACGACTGACATAGAAACATAGCTTTTTCAGAAAACTGTCAGGATGTAGAAGACATTTTTAGAATCTGATCCCAGGTCAAAATGGGCTAGGGCACCCTGCGTCCCAACACCCTAAATACCACTATTCACCCAGTCCAAGTTACTCCCAACATATGCTTATCTTCCATCTCACTAGTGCAAGCGAAGGTGCTGACTGGTATTTCCTCAAGGCCTCAAGCTCCGATGCTAACCAGTAATCAAAGCACCATATTTGCTCCCCACACACCGACCCCCACCGCCCGCCCGCCGCCCCCCCCGTGCAAAAATAACCTGGAGATACCAAGTTTCTCCCGTCCAGCTGCTGGTGAAGCAGGATAAACACACGGGCTGCCAGCCACCGCGCCGTGTTGTCGATGTGCGCGATTATTTTCGTAACGTCAGCAACCTCATCACGCAGCATCGCCCGAGACCTTTTGCAATCATTATCAATAATCGTTATACACGGGCGTTTGCAGCGCCGACGACGACGAACGACTCCAACAATATTTACCCTAACTCCAGTCGGGAATGTAAATGATGTTGGCTCTACGGCGCGCAAAAAAAAAAGTTTTTATTTTTTTTATTATTATTATTATTATTATTACAATAGAAGACAGAAGACATAAAAAAACAGCATAGAATTATTTATGTTTTGCGTGTTATTATATCGCCTTCAAAGCTTGCACTACTATGGAGAGAGAAGCCATACATACGCGTGGAGTAAAACAAAGAACAGCGTGCAACAGTACACAGCCTCAGCAGTATCTTGATGCGGAGGGGATGGGGAGAGGGAGAGGCAGAGAGAGGGAGACATGCTCGGGGCTAAAACATGCAGTAACGTGGCGGCGGGGCTGGAGCTAAGAGCTGCATAAAGCATTTTGACCTGAGATCAGATTCTAAAAATGTCTTCTACATCCTGACAGTTTTCTGAAAAAGCTATGTTTCTATGTCAGTCGTTCTTCGATTTTTTTCAAAAATAGCAGACCTACAAGCTCGTAGCGCGCCACTCGGTGGCACGCTATGAGCTTGTAGATCTGCTATTTTTCAATAGCTAAAGCATAACATAATGCTAACACCAAAAGGGGTTCCCGGCCAGAATGGGATAAAGCACACAGCCCCTGGTCCACCGTTAGCGAGTGATGGATAGTTAGCAGGAGCACAGAGTCCTCGTCTAATCTGTTACAGTAAACCTGCACGGGGGGGCCTGAAGGGAATCAGCCTGGGCTCACCGGCTAGAGGAGTGGGTTTGACGTGAAACCATTTGTGAAGACGAGCGATTCTCTTAACCCATTTTGGGCGGGAACCCCTTTTGGTGTTTCAATATGCTTTAGCTATTGAAAAATAGCAGATCTACAAGCTCATAGCGCGCCACCGAGTGGCGCGCTACGAGCTTGTAGGTCTGCTATTTTTGAAAAATCGTGAAAATGTGCCTCAAATCTTTGAATATATATTATTACAGAGTGAACATTTTAACTCAAATCTTTGCTTCTGGGGAGGTCCCTGGAGACATATCATTTTTGGGGTCCTTGACATGAAATATTGAGCACTACTGATACAGAAACATAAGGTTTTTCATTTTTTAAATGTTGACGTCAGGCCTAAATGGGTTAAGTAAGAAACTAACAGTGTCCAGAGAGAAAGACAGAGGGAGAGAGAGAGAGAGAGAGAGAGAGAGAGGGAGGGAAGGAAGGAGGAAGAGGTACCATAATGAGTTCTGTAGCCATGGAGTAAATGAAGAGGGATTGACAGAGTAGGGGATCCTCAAGTGAAATGATGTCAATGCCACTCTCCCCATTAGAGAGAAAGGGGGGGTGGGGTGGGGGGTGGAGGAGGAGAGGGTAAAGGGGGATGAATGGAGGGACACGGCTACACTCTGAACGTGCAGAGGGAGCACATTAACGCATTCTGGGCGGGAACCCCTTTTGGCATTATGTTACGCTTTAGCTATTGAAAAATAGCAGATCTACAAGCTCGTAGCGCGCCACCGAGTGGCACGCTACGAGCTTGTAGGTCTGCTATTTTTGAAAAATCGAAGAACCACTGACATAGAAACATAGCTTTTTCAGAAAACTGTCAGGATGTAGAAGACATTTTTTTAGAATCTGATCTCAGGTCAAAATGGGTTAATTATTTGTGACACCTTCCCCGCAATGCCACACATCTCTCCCAATGAAAAAATATGAAATATGAAACAACAAAATCAACTCACAACCAGCGGCAGCTGGTGAAAGAGTAAAGGGAGCAACATGAAAAGACAACAAACTCGGAAATAGCCAATACATTCTATCAAGCCGCGCAGGTGTGATATTTGATGTCGAACAATAATAATGACAATGACATCTTGCCCCCCCCATACACTCTCGTATATAGGAGACAAGGCCGAGCCCTGAGTGAATGGAAAGGGTTAATTTACCAAACCCAATAAGGTGGGATAGTAAGGCACTTGTTCCCTGATAAAGAAGTGATAGGATCTGTGGGTCTGGTCCCTGGGCGCTTGTACACAGGGGTAGAGCAAATATTGTTAATGCTCTGTGGTTTACTTCGGCTAAGGCGAGAAAAACAGCCCTGCTTGACGAGAGAAGACAGCGGGCGAACCCAGACTAGCGACAGCAACGGTCACGCAGCTCAGCTCTCCGGCCTCCCAGGGACTTAATGGGCAGACATATCAAGCCCACTCAGTTGCATAAATAAGTGCTCAAGAAAGATTAACCCATTTCGACCGAGACCGAGATTCTACAAATGTCTTCTAAATCATGACAGTTTTCAGAAAAACCCATGTTTCTATGTCAGTGGTTCTCAACCTTTTTCATGTCAAGGACCCCAAAAATTATCTGCATTTGGTCGCCGACCCCCATCTGAAAATATGTTGTTTCAGGGACCTCCCCAGGAGCAAAGATTTAAGTTAAAAACGTTCATTTTGAAAAAATATATATTCCAATTTTGCGCCACATTTTCACGATTTTTCAAAAATAGCAGACCTACAAGCTCGTAGCGTGCCACTCGGTGGCACGCTATGAGCTTGTAGATCTGCTATTTTTCAATAGCAAAAGTATAACATAATGCTTAGTTAAAACACCAAAATGGGTTCCCGTCCAGAATGGGTTAAGATCCATAAGTCGCTCTCTATTTCTCGTTTTTTTTATACCTTGGCCCCGCCTCGTCACAATGGGAATCTGAATGCAGTTCACTGGAGGGCCTAATAACTGGAGCGGTAAGGTAGGTAGGGGTAGGGAAGGGCGGGAGGCGGGAGGCTTGACATTAAGACCCTGGCGTTTTGGAAATCCGATACGCTATTGACCCGTGTACTACTATCTCAGCGTAGAGATCTGGTGTCAGCAGATTGTAGTCTGGTGTTGGTAGCCAGGTTTCTTACAGCAGGGCTCCTGTAACAGGGGCCCATTGAGTCTGGGAAGGAGGAGGCAGCTGGGTGCCTGATGGGTTGGAGCTGGTTTACTGATCGATACTCACCGCCCTGCAACGGATGACCTCACTGTCATGGCTGCCGGCTGTGGACACTGCATGCTAGTCATTAGTGCCGGGGCACCAATCAGGAGCTTTAGCTTGTCAATACACCGACTCTGGTGGATTGCTACGGGCCCATCTGTCAGTGTATTGTGTGACGCGGGTCCTAAATAAATACGGGGGCCCAGCCTTATTGGGCAATTAAAACAAGGTGCCCCCAAAAACAATACAAAATATATCTAGGAAATTATTTGAGGTCAATATTATTTAACCCATGTTGACCTGAGATCAGATTCTAAAAATGTCTTCTACATCCTGACAGTTTTCTGAAAAAGCTATGTTTCTGTGTCAGTGGTTCTTCGATTTTTCAAAAATAGCAGACCTACAAGCTTGTAGCGCGCCACTCGGTGGCGCGCTATGAGCTTGTAGATCTGCTATTTTTAAATAGCTAAAGCATAACATAATGCTAACACCAAAAGGGGTTCCCGCCCCAAAATGGGTTAATTAAATAAATTAAATAATTCTGTTACTTTTCTTTCACATATTTTTTTATACGGTATGTCGAGTATCGCTTATAAGAAAGAAAGAAATTATCTCTAAGAGTGACACCTTGGGCCTCATGCGATGATTACAGTGGGAACCTTCTTAATAATACAACATTATCCTTATTTGCCCTCTCCGCTCAAATCAAAGGGAAAGGACATTGATGCGTGAATGCCATCAACCCCTGCAATTAAATTGGTCACTTGAACGAAGGAATGAAGGCCGTCCTCAACCTCCCCTGTTTGTTTTTCTCCTTCTCTCTTTTTTGCCTTTCCTTGCCTTTCCCTCCTTCCTATTCCCCTTTTCCGTTTGATGACGGGGAGCAGGGTGAGCTAGAATTAGGCCGACGGGTCTCTCTTTGAGTGTCAGGACTAAAATGATCAGAGTAAAGATAAGAGGGTCTAGCAGACCTCAAATCAGTCAAAGTGCCAAAGTCGGCCTTTTTCTCCTCAATTACCGGGTTCTGTGAAGCCGGGGGAGTGGAAGGCACAGAGGCTTGCTGCATTACTAAAGAGACAATCTATTTCCCCTTTGACCAGAGGGAGAGAAATCATTATGGCATGATTAGTAGCTTCGGCAGTGCGGGCGACGAGCATGGAGGTACTACGGGATAGAATCGTATTAATTGCCGCCGTCCGAGGCATGAACGGGATTGTTTTAGCGTTGATTTGTGGGACCCCGTGTGCGATGAGCTGTCGGGAGGTAAAAAGCCGAAGTCAGGTCTTAGTTATACTGGCAGACCGAGACAGAGGGAGAGAGAGAGACAGAGACAGAGAGATTGTGTCAAAACGAGCTTCCTTGGCTCCTCTGTAAGTCCAACTCTATATGCCTCGTCTCCTTCTCTTCTCTTTGTCTTTCTTCACACTTCATAGTTTTCCTCCACACCTCCCCTCTATCCGTCCATCCCTCCCTCCATCCCTCCACCTCCATCCCTCCCTCCACCCCACCCTCCGTCACTCAGATGAGCTGCACCACTACCCCTCCTCCCCACTCTCTCTCTCTCTCTCTCTCTCTCTCTCCCTCCTCCAACTGATAGCTGCCTTGGCCGATTATTTCATCCGGCGTGGGTCCGTCGAGAGCCTCCTCTACCAGCTTTGGAAGAGCTTTAATTAGCCATGTTAATATCCCCTTCATTGGCCTTAATATCACTCAACACCTTCCTCCATCTCGGCGGCCACCAGGGTCCCTCTGTCCTGTCAGAACAGCTGATTATTGAGAAGGATAGCTTTAATCAAACCTAATTGCAGTTCATTCTTTCTCCCTATCCCCCTTTGCCCTCCGTTGCCAACATCTAATGGCAGCGACGACTTGATATCCCATTAAAAAACAATTAAACAAGCCTCCTTTTGTCTCGTGTGCGTGCCAAAACACCAGCACAAACTTCTGTAGATATTTAAGAAGTAGAAGAGAGAGAGACAGGGGCCTCGTCTTAATTGCTCGCCTTTCCACCAAGGACCAATTTGCCGCGTGCTCATGGAGAATCTTAACCCGTTTTGGGCGGGAACCCCTTTTGGTGTTAGCATTATGCTGTGCTTTAGCTATTGGAAAATAGCAGATCTACAAGCTCGTAGCGCGCCACCGAGTGGCGCGCTACGAGCTTGTAGGTCGGCTATTTTTGAAAAATCGAAGAACGACTGACATAGAAACAGCTTTTTCAGAAAACTGTCAGGATGTAGAAGACATTTTTAGAATCTGATCTCAGGTCAAAATGGATTAACCAACTCTAATGTAATGGATGCTATAGCTACCGCTATGGCTGCGGACTGTGAAAATTAAGCTTATCTTTTTAGTAGGGAAATTGTGCTTAATTGCCTTCATAACAGTAAACATATAAAGGAGCCTCTTTATGATAGTGTGGGCGCGCAGTTTCTGCTGCTTATTGTTTCGTAACTTTTACAGTATAGGCAGCAGCGCTGCAGAAGAGATACAGTAGGATGTACAGTAAAAGCCGTCCAACTCAGAAAGACAGTAGTTTTTTTTACAAAGTCACAGCACTGCCTGGGATATGTGTGTGCGCGCACACACACATAAACACACACACACACACACACACACACACACACACACACACACACACACACACACACACACACACACACACACACACACACACACACACACACAAGACTTACAGGCACACAGACTTGCACGCGCGGCGCGGCAACCTAACCCAATCTGTATGAGAGGCGACAGACAAATAAAAGTCGTATTTCAGGCCTGCTTTCCGCAGATGTCTGCTGCTCTACATTACGACTCTTTGGGGAAATAAAAACAGGGTCAGGGAATTAGAGTACATAATGGTCATTTTGATGATCAGCCAACAGATGCAACCCCCGAAAAACGCACTGAGCACAATCAAGCAAAATGCACTAATGACAAGTCAGGTTTTTTTATGGCCCTTCACCGCACACCGACAGGCAATCAGCATTCTGGCGTGGCTTAAAACGCCTCTTATTGATGTCCGAGCCAAAGCCCCTCGGATGCGGAGGGGAAAATATTTTCTCACCTCTCCTCTCTCTCTCTTACTCTCTCTCTCTCTCTCTCTCTCTCTCTTGGGGTCTTCGGTGGAGCACCCGGTATATTGGAGTCTATTGGAGAACGCTTCCAAATGACCACTGCATGTGTTAATGTGGTCGGGGTTAGGAGGGTCATTTCAGAGGCTGATTTATGGCCTGGCTGGGATCCCACCACGGAGCAAACGAGACGTCCTGAGTGTTGTGAAAGCGTCCACACAAGGCGGCCACACAAGCCACTGTATTTGGCAGAATAAAACGGACCAATGCAATCCATGGTGCAATCTATGGTAATCCAATAAGTGGCCGGCGATGCTGAGAGCCAAGTGTTACAATAGAGACCACGATATTGCATACATAGTAATCCTAGTGAAGGGTGATGAAAAACAAACATGCGGCCGAGTGTTTACGACGAATTTGAGAACGCGGGAGAGGAGCCGTCGGTCACGATTCTGCAGAATGGACGAGTCAATCACATTGTTTTTACACACTGTGGTTGTATCAGATCGTAGACAATGGATTACCTTTGGGATGACTTTGCCTATTGCCCTCCTTGTTAAGCTCCCTTTATCTGCCTCTTTTACCATGTTATTGTATCTGTCAGAGTAAGCCAAGGCCATGTTTAAAGTATAGCTCTCAATAGAAGACGATATCAATAAAAGCCTCAAGTCTCTGGGAGAGAGAGAGAGAGAGAGAGAGAGAGAGAGAGGGAGGGAGGGAGAGGGAGGGGGGGGCGTGAGAGAGTGAGAGGGGAAGAGACAATGAGTGGGAGAGAGGGGGGAGAGAGAGAAGGAGGGAGAGAGAAAGAGGGAGAGGGAGGGAGAGAGTGAGAGGAAAGGAGGCTCACAGGCTAACCAACCCTAGATCTCACTCAGACGTGACATTTGTACAGAGACGATTAGCCAGGTTGTAATTTGTGGCATAATTGCCTCACCCACCCACCAGTGTGTGCATGGGCGTGTGTGTGTGTGTGTATGTGTGTGTGTGTGGATGTATGCATGTGTGCATGTGTGTGTGTGTGTGTGTGTGTGTATGTGTGTGGCGTACGCCGCCGGTCCCAGGAGTGTCCGCCTAATTGCCTGACAGCACTATAAGTTTTGTGGCGCGCTCTCACCTTGTTAGGTCCTTTATCCCTGATGCTCTTCAAACAAGACCTGGTCACAGGTGGGCCTCATTTGCCTCCCTATTGAACAGGAGAACTTTAATTGCACAGGGGGCGTTCTGGGATTAAAGAGCTGGGAGGAATATCAAGTGACTTCCTGTATGCTCCGTGGCAGATGGGTGTTTGGGAAAGACCAGCGAACTCATCCGAAGGGATGGCAAGACAAAGAGGTCGAAGCTACATTAGCAATAGCAAATAATATGGAGATTGTGGAGAGAATGGCACGTATCGCGTACAGTACGGCGGTGGCTGTCAATCTCTTTTGAGCTCTGGTCTACTACTGGTATATACAGTACATTTCAACCAATCTTCAAGGACCCATATCCCACCCCACCTATCCCCACAACACAATATAACTACTGTATACATTATATTTATATATTTTATTTTTGTTAATTTTATTTAACTTTTTTGTATTAATATTTAACCCATTTAGGCCTGACGTCGAAATTTAAAAAATTATATGTAATATGCCGCCGACCCCCATCTGAAAATATGTTGTTCCAGGGACCCCTCCAGAAGCAAAGATTTGAGTTTAAAACTGAAACTCTGAAAGAATATATATTCAAAGATTTGAGGCACATTTTCACGATTTTTCAAAAATAGCAGACCTACAAGCTCGTAGCGCGCCACTCGGTGGCGCGCTATGAGCTTGTAGATCTGCTATTTTTCAATAGCTAACGTATAACATAATGCTTAAAACACCAAAAGGGGTTCCCGCCCAGAATGGGTTAACATAAATGATCTTAAAGTCACATTTATACTGTACTTGCTTGCGCTGGTGAGCTTGTAGATCTGCCGTTTTCAGTGTGCGGCACTGCTCTTCCCATTTCCAAAGATTTTCTTACATTTGATGGATTTATGAAATATTATTCAAAAAACATTTTTGATACATTATACCACTGGTTCCCAAAGTGGGGTCCGGGGACCCCTAGGGGTCCTTGAGGGAGTTCCAGGGGGTCCCCAGCTAAATGATAGTTTGGATAAATGGACCCTTATGGGTCTGTAACTCTGAGAGTGTACAAATGACATTGATTTTTACAATATACATTGGGGGGGTCCCAGAGATAGAAATGCCATTAAATGTAGGTCCATAGTAGCCTAATGCATGTCAAACTGGAGATCCTTGAAATTAAATGGGTTGAGAATCACTGCTAGAGCCGTAAAAATCTCCTCTTATGGGGGTCCCTGGCATATATTTTGAAATGGAGGTCCGCGGGCTAATTAGTGTACAATTTACAATTACAATTTACAATTTAGGCATTTAGCAGACGCTCTTAATCCAGAGTGATTTACATTAAGCAATAACAAAAGCATAGCATACATCACATATATAAAAAGTAGTTATCATGAATCATGCGTAAACTAAGAACGTAACAGTGGAGTATCTATGTAAACTATACATACTATACTATATTATACATGTGTACTATAAAGTGCTATGACTACATAAAATGCAATTCTAGTGCTGTCTACGTAACAAGCTATAAGTCTGTTTAAAATACTATCTAAGTCTACATAAAGTGCTATCTAAGGGGCTAGGCTAGGGCAAGTGCTGCGGGCCATGGTGGAGTCTGAAGAGGTGGGTTTTCAGACTACGGCGGAAGTGTAAATTTGGTCTGGGCGTCCTTGACATGAAAAGGTTTGGGAACCACTGCATGATACAGTATATAATATATAGTTGTGTGCGTGCGTGTATGTGATTACGGTATGCCACTGTAGTGGTCCATGGACCACACTGGTTGAGGAACAGTCCAGTACAGCATGGCCTCCTACCTACATCTACACACACAGGTTGGGATAATGTCCCTCTGCTGGACATCAGTGAGATGTGGAACATTTCTTTTCTGACTGCCTGGAGCTGGAGCAATGAAAGCTATGCCTTCAACACAGTCAAATCCTTAGTATTCATTTAACTGTTGCGTGTAACAAACGGTGCCGTTTGTACGCTCTCCGAGTTAAATTAAGACTTTTACAGTGTTCCCCAATCCCTGCATGTCTGAGAACAATTATTCAAAATATGCAGTGACTTTACCATTTCAGCATTTGGCTCGTTGACGACATACATGATGATGAGTTACGGTATGTACTAACGTATTTGTTTTTCTCTTTTTGTTCTGTGTACTCTTTCAGATTCTTCCTCAAGTTCTTCCTCAAGTGCAATCAGAACTGTCTGAAGAATGCAGGGAACCCACGAGACATGCGCAGATTCCAGGTGATTCCAGACTGTGATACGCAAACATGTGATGGTGACGGTGATACGCAAACATGTGATGGTGACGGTGATACGCAAACATGTGATGGTGACGGTGATACGCAAAACATGTGATGGTGACGGTGATACGCAAACATGTGATGGTGACGGTGATACGCAAACATGTGATGGTGACGGTGATACGCAAAACATGTGTTTCACGATCGCACGCGCGCACGCGTGCATATATATATATATTATTATGTACAAATACATGTTCCTTCTCGCAACGCAGACGCGCGCACGCTCGCACGCACGCACGCACGCAGGGCCACACAAACATTTCTACTCACAATCATTCATGCTCACACATGAACACAATTATATTACTGGCATTAAGGAAGGCCAAGCCATAGAGAGAGAGAGAGAGAGAGATAGAGAGAGAGAGAGAGAGAGAGAGATAGAGAGAGAGAGAGAGAGAGAGAGAGGGAAGAGATTTTGTGTGCTCTGCTCTGCGGAACACATGTAAAGAATATTTATTAGGGAATACCATCTGACACAAATAAGGATATAGGATTTAAGAGGTGCCATCAATTGTGCTCCTGACAGTTCTCTGAGCCCGAACGCAGAGGGGAGGAGAATCCACATGTAACAACAGTGTTAACTCAGGGATGGTCTTGGCTGTGGAAACAAACGCAAGCGTGCACACATGCACACACACACACACACACACACACATACGCACATATACACGCACACGCACACGCACGATCCTCTGCAGAGCCAATGAAAGCCATGTGAGATTGTGTACTTGGACAAAATGCAGCCACTTATGCCAAAAGGGCAAAACCCAATGAGTCCTTCCCTCTGTGAGTTCTTAACGCTCAATTATACACAGTAAAAAAATACAGAGTAGAATCCCCCCCACATAAAATGTATCCCATTTGTAACTCAGAGAGTTACAAATGTACCAAATAATAATGGGTCCATTTGGTTACACGAACGCTCAGGATTCGACGGTGTAGTGCATCAAGCAGTTTAGCCTTGAACATTATTGATCCTGCCTTTCCTGTGTTCATCCATCCATCCATCTATCCATTCATTCATCCCTCCGTCCACCCAGCCCACCCTCCCTCCGTCCACCCAGCCCACCCAGATACTCTCAGTAGTCCTGTAAGTCAAGGTGAGACAGAGAGAGAGAGAGAGAGAGAGAGAGAGAGAGAGAGTAGTGCACGTGGACGACATGCACTTTCTAACACAAACTGTGGGAGAGTGCGTCCTTCACTGTCAACACACAATCTGTGATAGACACACAAGCTAGGTATCCTTCATGACAAGCACACGAGCGGGTCTCCCTCCTGCGTGATGTCACAAAATAGCACAACCCCATGGCAGCCACACCGAGGGCTCCCCACAACCCCCCCACGCCTCCTCCACTGCATGATACAGTATAGAACCCCTTTTGGTGTTAGCATTATGTTATGCTTTAGCTATTGAAAAATAGCAGATCTACAAGCTCATAGCGCGCCACCGAGTGGCGCGCTACGAGCTTGTAGATCTGCTATTTTTTTTTAAATCGAAGAACGACTGACATAAAAAACGCCAACCCCATGGCAGCCACCGAGGGCTCCTCCCCACAACAACCCCACACGCTTCCTCCAACTTTTATCTCGCAAAAAGAAACGCAAGGACGTGGAAAACCAAGGACTGGTGCTCACGTCTCAAAGCAACAGACATAATTATAATGCCGAATTATGTCTAATCTACATTTTCGCATTAAATGGACACCGATGATATGGCTGTGTGCATCAGATGCACGCCAGGTTTCACATTATTGTCAGCCCCCCCTGGCAGGGAAATTAGGTGGATTTTAGTCGATCGTGTCTTGTCCCAGAGCCAACCAGGGCCAGTGCAGTGCAGTGTTATATTTTTTTCTCCCAAATAGATTTCCCAGATGCTCCACTGTAGGTGTTTCTCTGGCCAAGGTTGTGTATTCTGCATGCCTTCCACTACACTTATTACCCCCCCCCCCCCCCCCCCCAAAACCAGCTGGGGGCCAGAGAGGGCCCAATCCATCATCCTCGGCTTGGCCCAGCTCTGAACCTGCTCACAAGAATGGAGCTCTTTCACCTACCCCTCTCCCCCCGCCCCCCACCACCACCACCACCCTCCCCCAAACCAACCAACCAAAAAAAAAACGCACCCCCCCCCCCATCCCCACCAACTCCAAGCTTACCCCCCCACCCCCCCCCCCACCCCTAAATTCCACCGCTACACCGAGGTCACTTACCGGCGAAGTGAACCTGAGAGGGGCTCTCTGTTTCCGGCCCAGGAACACTTTGGCCCATTCACACGCGGTTCCACTGTTTGGACGATGTGGTAGTCAAAGAAAACAACAACAAAAATAAGCATTATGAAATATGGAGTGTGGATTGGAATCCGATCCTGGTAAAATGTTTGTTGAGTGATGGCCCAGAGCATACGGTTCAGAGGCTAATGATTCCAGTAATAGTTTAAAAGGGAGGCCTTCCGTCCTCAAATAGATGTACACACGCTGATCAATAATTCTGAGCTTCAATTATGATGACAGTTGTTAGAGTGGGGGCAAACGGAAATGGCATTTGAGAGACTTAAAAAGTCAATTAGCCGTACGTACACAAGCGCAAGACACCCCAAATGCAACAACACAATAAACGCAGAGGCAGCTGTCATGTGATCCGGTTTACCTACTTAAGCCCCGTGTTATACCTCATCGTACAATGGCGTCTCGCTGAGAAAATAGTCGATGGAAGTACAAGCTCACAATGATACCTGCTGTGAACTTGTAGATTTCGAAAATAGGCATTCAGACTTTCAGAGGTTTCGTTTGCCAGGTTGAAAGCGAGAACAGAGAGTATGCGCATTGCATAAAGTGAGTGGCAAAGGGAGTTTAACGTCGTTTAACGTTGCTTAATGCAATCAAGATAGGACTTTTATGTTTGGATGTAGGGGCTGTCCAAGGCCAGAAAGTCGTTTTTTTTTGCCACTCAGTAGTAATTTCTGCATGACTTCCGTGTATGATGATGATGTCACGCGCATACATACCCTCTATATCCATTTCCATAGGCTGATAATCAATAGCGGGATTTTTTGTGGTGTTAGCATTATGTTATGCTTTAGCTATTGAAAAATAGCAGATCTACAAGCTCATAGCGCGCCACCGAGTGGCGCGCTACGAGCTTGTAGGTCTGCTATTTTTGAAAAATCGAAGAACGACTGACATAGAAACGCCAACCCCATGGCAGCCACCGAGGGCTCCTCCCCACAACAACACCACACGCCTCCTCCAACTTTTATCTCGCAAAAAGAAACGCAAGGACGTGTAAAATATATATCCATTTCCATAGGCTGATAATCAATAGCGGGATTTTTTTTTCTTTTCAATTGTGCATCTCATAACCATTTCTTGCCAAGACAAACCTGGAGTCACCTGGAATCTGCTCATGTCTCGTGGAATCCCTGCACTCTGTTGCTCTTGAATCCTCTTCACAGATTAAATCTCTGGCTAGTTGTTGAATTAAATGACGTGTTACTCTTTGACTCCCTTTCCCGCAGGTTGTCGTATCGACGACCGTCAACGTGGACGGCCATGTCTTGGCCGTGTCCGACAACATGTTTGTACACAACAATTCCAAACATGGGCGAAGGGCTCGCAGACTCGACCCTTCAGAAGGTACGCCTCCTTATCTGGAGCATGGTAGGCACATTTTGACATCTTATGATTTGCTACGCTCTTTTTTTCCCCCTTTTTTTCCCCCTCAGGCCTGACGTCGAAATTTAAAAAAAAAAGTTTTCTAAATCATGACAATTTTCGGAAAGATTTGAGGCACATTTTAACGATTTTTCAAAAATAGCAGACCTACAAGTTCATAGCGCGCCACTCGGTGGCGCGCTATGAGCTTGTAGATCTGCTATTTTTCAATAGCTAAATTATAACAATGTTTAAAACACCAAAAGGGGTTCCCGCCCCAAAATGGGTTAATGGTTAATGTGGTTAAACGCTAACGTGACATGGATGCGTTCCAGGTCTCAATGGATTAAGGTAATGCATCAAATGACAGCGAACGTGATCTTATGATTTGCTACGCTCTTTTTTCCCCCTCTCTCTCCCTTTTCTCTTCCTTTCCTACCTCCTCCTCTCATCCTCCCATCCGTTATAGACCTAGCATGGTCCTAGTTCTAGTTCCACACGACTCTCTGTTCCTCATCGTCACATGCACTTTCTTGTTAAGTTGCTTTTTTTGCCTCCCTCATGCATACTTATTGTTGGGTCTCTAGACTGGAAATAGCATCGCTTGGCATGTAGCCGTGACAACGATAGCACCTCTGTGCCACAATTAAAACAAAAAAGAACGCTATACTATTTCCAGTCTTCCAATCTTATTTGCGCCTACCAAAAAAAAGTAAAACTATTATGTGAAACGTGATCAAATTGCTTAAGAATTTGTCCGTGAGGTCAGTTTCCTGTCGCTCTGCAGAGAACAGGAGGACGGGTGGGTGTTGGGCGGGCGGAGGGGGGTTTGAAGGTGGGGGGTGGCTGGCGGGTGCTCTGTATGAGAAAAACAGAACTTACTGTTTTTCTTCCAAATGATTCCATATGATAGACTGATTGCCTACTTGGCTGAGAGGGGGAGAGAGAGAGAGAGAGAGAGAGAGAGAGAGAGAGAGAGAGAGAGAGAGAGAGAGAGAGAGAGAGAGAGAGAGAGAGAGAGTGGAAGATGGAGAGAAACAGGACCACCACCAAACCATGGGAAATCCAAAAAGTAAAACGCACTAAACATAACCTTGTGACCCCGATGGCCTCCACACGCAGATGCGGGAGCACAGCACACACACACAGCACACACACACACACACAGCACAGCACACACAGCTGAAAGATTACAGGAAGAGAAGGGAAGGAAAAAAGAAAAGAACGGAGCAGGGGCCAATTGTGCAAATTGCTTATCTTCAGATTTCAAGAGCCAATTATGTCTGGGCAAACAGTTTATGTACACCACTGACTAAAACAACCTTCTCCACACATTAATGGGCATTAATGGTTCTATCACCAAAAGCAAATGTAATGTTTAATACAACAACAGCTAATAAAAAAAAAACTAGGACTAGACAATTAATATATCTTGGTTCACTCGGGTCCTAGTGGGGGGAAGAAAAAAAAGCTAATCTATTTGTTTTTGTCTTTATTAATGACTCTTCTACTGGAGAACAAAATCAAATAATTAAAGTCCTGCCCCGAGCACCAAAGTCATTATGTTCGTTGACGTTCTGTTTGTGTGTCTCACGTTTATGACACGATAGGTGTGGATCGCCTAGCAACCAGTTTCTTAATGAGGAGAGCAATTAAGGAGGTTGAGCCCTCGCCTCCATGTTCCCCACGTCCCACGGGACCGCCCTGTGTAGTGTGTGTGTGTGTGTGTGTGTGTGTGTGTGTGTGTGTGTGTGTTCTTTACAGGTCCCCCCTCCTCCCCTCAACCTATCCATTTCTTCTCCTCTTCACCACACTCTTCAAAGCACTGGAGTGACTCCCTGTAAAGCACGCAAGAAAGCCATTGTCAACCGCCCAGTTGAACATGTCTTCGTCTAACAAGTTTAATATACCTCCCCTTTACTCATCCTCGTATGCTCCGATAAGTCGGAGACAACTTTCCCCCCAACCGCACCCACCCCTCCCCACGGCCCATAGCCTCTCTCTCTCTCTCTCTGCACTGCAAAAAAATTCAGAGCATTACTTTTAACTCTGAGACTGTCAAAGCGTCTGTTTTGACAGTCCCACACAGTTGCAAGCAATGCAATAATAATAATGCAGCGCGAGTTCAGAGACAGTCTCCATCACAAACAACAGTAGAGCATGCCATCAACAACAGGAGCTAGCCGGGGGCTAAGACCTCTCTCTCCGCTTTTTGTTTTGAGACACCTCCAGCAGACGCTCACAGACGTGACACGGGAGAACAGGATACTCGGTCATAAAAAGCAATCCTATCCATGTCCTCCATAGCACTTCTGACACAGCGCTGGCAGACAGACAGCGTGCTTTAAATTAGCAACACATTCTTCCCTGCGAGTTCACTGGGTGAGAAGCCTCAGATATGGTGGCTGGGGCTGCGTTGCTGTGTGTGTGTGTGTGTGTGTGTGTGTGTGTGGGGAGGAGAGAGAGAGAAGGTATCCAATGCTCTCAGCGCATCTCAATACTGCTGTGGTGGTGCCGACTAGTGCCTCACATTGATCAAGAAGTGCTGCCCCCTGTTGGTCCAAAGTGGGTATAGGCCCCCACAGCGTGACAGGCTGAATCCCACCATGTGGCATTTTTTTGTTGTGCTTGTGTGTGTGTCAGTGTGTGTGTGTGTACTGTCACACAACAAGCACATTATACATTCAGACACCAATGTGCTCTGCAGCGGCCTGTCACTCAAACATGTATGGATTCAGGCTCAAAGGTGCATAAACATGCTCACAAATAGCCTGGTCTTTTATACACACGGCACCCCCCCCGCCACCCCCCCCCCCCCCCCCCCAACCACACACCCACACACAGAGCCCCCGTCACCCTCCAAAACAAACACACACGCACGCACGCACGCGCACACACACACCACACACACACACACACACGCGCGTACACAAACCACACGTTCCTCAGCTCTGTTCCGCCATTATAGAGCCCTAGACAATATAGGAGACTCAACACAGAGCCTGCAGCTCTTGCCTCATTTGCATGCCAAGTGGCTGTAATGCTGTTAGGCTTTATGCAATTAAAGACAAGTGAATCCAGACTGCTGGGCCTAAGAGGGGAGAGAGAGAGGGAGGGGAGGGAGAGAGAAGGAGAGAGAGAGAGGGAGGGGAGAGAGAGAGAGAGAGATGGAGAGAGGGAGGGAGGGGAGAGAGGGAGAGGGAGGAGGGAGGGAGGGAGAGAGAGAGAGAGAGAGAGAGAGAGAGAGAGAGAGAGAGAGAGAGGGAGAGAGACCGAAGAAGAAGGAAGAGAGAAAGGAGAGAGTCAGAGAGAGAGAGAGGGAGAGAGAGAGAGAGAGAGAGAGAGAGAGAGAGTGAGAGTCAAAGGGAACAGATGGCTCAGGGAGAGGTAAAAGGTATAATCCCATCAGCTGCACTATCAGCCGACCATTCTGGACATCCCACAGCACAATTACAACACATTTCAGCAGGCAGAACAAAGGGACAGCTTCGCGGGGGCCACATCAGACCTGTTTGAGCATCTCAATAGCCGTGCCGAGGACCTCCTCCGCTCAGATCTCGGATCGGTTTTGACGTCTTCCGCTGCTAACCTTAACAAGGGGGAAGCGGGGGCGAGGCTGGTCACAGAACAGCTGCCGCCTTGCTGCCTCCTTCACGGCAGAGTGTGATGCTCAAAGCTCAATACAAAATTATAACATTATGTTGTCAAATTTAATAAAATTTGAAATTAGACTTAAAAAAAAAAATCTACTTCTGGCTCAAAGTTTGTCGTGGACTTGGTGATGCAACACGCGGGACGCACGCGGACGCACGCGCACAGACACACACACAGACACACACGCACACACACACACACACACTCCTGCCAGCCTCATGTGTCCACTCCCTGTGATGCCTATCATCTGCTGAGGGGGGCATTGTGCGTGTCTATCATCAGATCGCTGCACTGACTGTGTAATCCACTTCGCCACGGTCCCCATTCAGCACATGGTCTCCTCTCTGTCTGTGCATTGAGACATATGCAAATTTTTCAGGCAGAAGGGTGGACGGCTTAGGGCCTGCCGTCACTGCCTCTCCATGGGTCCTTTTTGTGTGTGGGAGGGGGGCTTTGGGATTTCCGAGGTGGTGCGTCTGCACTCGTGTGTGTGTGTGTGTGTGTGTGTGTGTGTGTGTGTGTGTGTGTGTGTGTGCGTGTGTGCACGCGTCGTGTCTGTGGTAGGCTGCAGCTGCCCCCCAACAGTCACCATCAGCATCAGGCCCCTATTTCTAGTCTCCTCCTCCTCCCTCTCTCGCGCGCGCTCTCTCTCTCTCTCTCTCTCTCGCTCCCATCCCCAAAGTCAATTTGTTTACAGTAATTTTGAAGGGTGAATTATTTGCCATAATCGTCCGCACTGATGAAGGTCAGGCCCTTAGAGGCGAGCCCAGCATGCCCATGGAGGGTTGGTCCTCTCTCAGACGCTCCGCTTCGCAATTAAGGAAAGCAAATGTCACTCCTCCAGGCCGCACAAATGAAAATCTGTACGAGGCGATTAGCATGAAGTCAACAGCGCCTGTTAAAGTCAGATTCCCTGTAGTAACCAACGTGTGTGTGTGCACTTATGGGCAGGGAGAGAGAGAAGAGCAAACATGACCCGAACAGACCCAACAGCAAGGCAAACAAAGGGAGATGTCTTGTCTGAGGTGATCCATACAACAATGGCCGCCTGTGATTTACTTACTGGGGATGGAAGGGATAATAGTAGAGGTTTGGAACCGTGCTCGTAAAAGACTAGGAACTCGCTGAAACTGGCCTGCCACATTTTGAGGAGCTAGGGGAAAAAAAACAAAAAACACAACACGCACAATTCATAGTGTGTTAAAAAGATATTGATGGAAAATAGATTAATTTGATATTGCTATTTTATGGCTAGACTGTCATGCTATTTCTGTTGTAAACACGGTGTTGTGCTGAGCGCCATATTAACCCATTCAGGCCTGACGTCGAAATAAAATAAAAAAAGTTTTCTAAATCATGACAATTTTCGGAAATATTTGAGGCACATTTTAACGATTTTTTCAAAATAGCAGACCTACAAGTTCATAGCGCGCCACTCTGTGGCGCGCTATGAGCTTGTAGATCTGCTATTTTTCAATAGCTAAATTATAACATAATGTTTAAAACGCTAACGCTAACGTGACATGGATGCGTTCCAGGTATCAATGGATTAAGGTAATGCATCAAATGACAGCGAACGTGAGGCACCAGATCACTCAAATTAGATTATAATAACAACCCCCTGCACTCTTTGATGAATGGAACCGTTATGTTGCAGAAGTCCTGCCAGATGAAAAGCATTGTAATAAACAATATGAAATGGATTGAATCGATCACAAAAAAGGAGGGGGGGGGGGGGAAGAAAAAAAACTCTCGGATCTGAATAATTCATGAGTGCATTTCGCGTTATGAAAGCTGAAACTACACTCTAAGCAATGTTGCCCGCACTGCATATATGCAGAACAAAGGTAATGAAATAACATGAACCAGCAAAGCTTTCGCTTGTCATTTCCACTTTGACGGCCCGTATTCTTTGACTCATTTAAGATGTGTTCAACTTTGAATTTTTTACTGTACACACAGAGCCACGCTTAATCAATTCTGATAGCTACATTTGCTCTGACACATAATTTGCTCCATCAAATCATTTTCCTGCCGAGCCCGGCGTTTAGCCTTTTGTGAAGTGGACCATTTGAAGGGTCTGCTTAACTACACCACTCCAGCGCGCTGATAAATGATTTTGATTCTCATGCCTTAAAGGACAAATCCATCATTTTTTTTCCAGAGGTAATTTCCATGATATGTCTTTGTGGAAAGAGACATGGGGGGTAGGGGGAGTAGGGGGGGTGGGCACGTAGAGGTGATGCAGTACCAGGTCTGTGTGGAAACAACGCGTGGGCCCCACTGTGGCTAGCCCAGGTGCTGAATTTGCTCTTCTGTTTTGTCTTGGATAAGCAGCCACCCCGTGCATCAAGGCCATCAGCCCCAGCGAGGGATGGACCACTGGAGGCGCCACTGTCATCATCATAGGAGACAACTTCTTTGACGGCCTGCAAGTCGTGTTCGGGACCATGCTTGTATGGAGCGAGGTATGAGGCCTTTGCAATGATGACATTGGCTGTTTGGACGATTCAATATGTAGTCTTTATTACCGTTTCGACCATGCTTCCACTGAAACCTCATTTTAGTCACAAAAAACACATACAGTTGGTGCCACCGATATTGTCCCTTATCATTTGACCCATTTTAGGCCTGACCTCAAAATATTTTCACGATTTTTCAAAAATAGCAGACCTACAAGCTCGTAGCGCGCCACTCGGTGGCGCGCTATGAGCTTGTAGATCTGCTATTTTTCAATAGCTAAATTATAACATAATGTTTAAAACACCAAAAGGGGTTCCCGCCCCAAAATGGGTTAACTGTCCTTTTGCGCAGATCACGCAAACCTCAGCAAAAAGAAAAGGACAATATCGATGGCCTCCAACTGTATGTCAAAATGAATAAATAAATTCTATCTCACAGATATGGCTATCTATCACGCCTAGATCTAGCGTAGTTGTGTGTAACAACCAGGCTGATCATGTCTTTGCTCCCCCTCTCTTATCAGCTGATAACCCCCCACGCCATCCGAGTCCAGACCCCACCAAGGCACATCCCCGGGCGTCGTGGAGGTCACGCTGTCCTACAAGTCAAAGCAGTTCTGCAAAGGTGCCCCTGGCAGATTCGTATATACCGTGTGAGTTAAAACATCTCTTGTATACTCTCCCCTATCTCTCCTCCTCGGTCTCCGTCCATCCTCTGCTAGACCTCTTGGCTCTCCTCTCTTGCTCTGTCCATCCCTCTCTGACCCTCTATGTGGACGGCGGCCCTCGCATCCCTCTCTGACCCTCTATGTGGACGGCGCCCTCGCTGCCGTGCGTTCCAGTTGATAACAACCGACTAACCAGGGCCCTGCTTGTTGGAATGTCAACCGAAACAACCTGACTAACCAGGGCCCTGCTTGTTGGAATGTCAACCGACTAACCAGGGCCCTGCTTGTTGGAATGTCAACCGACTAACCAGGGCCCTGCTTGTTGGAATGTCAACCGACTAACCAGGGCCCTGCTTGTTGGAATGTCGACCGAAACAACCGACTAACCAGGGCTCTGCTTGTTGGAATGTCAACCGACTAACCAGGGCCCTGCTTGTTGGAATGTCAACCGACTAACCAGGGCCCTGCTTGTTGGAATGTCGACCGAAACAACCGACTAACCAGGGCTCTGCTTGTTGGAATGTCAACCGACTAACCAGGGCCCTGCTTGTTGGAATGTCAACCGACTAACCAGGGCCCTGCTTGTTGGAATGTCAACCTGAAACAACCGACTAACCAGGGCCCTGCTTGTTGGAATGTCAACCGACTAACCAGGGCCCTGCTTGTTGGAATGTCAACCTGACTAACCAGGGCCCTGCTTGTTGGAACGTCAACCGAAACAAGCGACTAACCAGGGCCCTGCTTGTTGGAATGTCAACCGAAACAAGCGACTAACCAGGGCTCTGCTTGTTGGAATGTCAACCGAAACAAGCGACTAACCAGGGCTCTGCTTGTTGGAATGTCAACCGAAACAAGCGACTAACCAGGGCCCTGCTTGTTGGAATGTCAACCGAAACAAGCGACTAACCAGGGCTCTGCTTGTTGGAATGACAACCGACTAACCAGGGCCCTGCTTGTTGGAATGTCAACCGAAACAAGCGACTAACCAGGGCCCTGCTTGTTGGAATGTCAAACGTGTGAGATGTGCACGGCTAGCTAAAATGTGTTTGGTGGAGGGGCTTCTATACCAGTGCAACCTGATCCCTCCCCGACCTACCATTATACAGGGGCGCTGCCAAGCTCTGTTAAACTCAAGCTGTCCGGATAAGTCGTTCTGCCAATTCTATTTATCTACCCCCCCCCCCCCCCCACATCACCACCACCCCTATGAGATAGACTGTAAGACAGCTTTTTCTGTTAATTTGTGGATTTCATAAGGCACAGAGTAGCTTCATTTTTATATGAATCGGATTGGAATGGGGGGGGGGGGGGACGTGCATATTAAACGTGGTGTGTGTGTGCGTGTGTGTGTGTGTGTGTGTGTGTGTGTGTGTGTGTGTGTGTGTGTGTGTGTGCCAGGGCAAGTGAATGTGTGGGAGAATCAGGAAGAACAGGCGCAGAGAAAGTGAGCACTGTGTGTGTGTGTGTGTGTGTGTGTGAGAGAGAGAGAGAGACGTGTGTCACACTATATAAGTAAGGGGTCTGATTATCTTGGCTAACAGAAGGAAGTGGTGGTCTTATCTGTCATCATTGGTGAGCAGGCAGAGGTCGCGGGGGTCACAGCCCGTCTGACCTGGAAGCCTCTGTCTGCTCCAACTCTGATGGGCAGAATGAGACGAGGGCAGCGTCAATGTACCCCCCCCCCCCCCTCCCCTCCAGCCCCCGCAGGCCTCCAACGCAGCACTGGCCTTGAGCCCCCCCCACCCCCACCCCATCCTCCGCCCCTCCCTGAACCCCTAACCAGACGCCTCCATCCTGGGGGCAGCTGTTTCTCATCAAGTCCCTCCCAACGAACCCCCCCCCCCTTCCACCCCCCCCATCACAGCCATCCGTCCCCTTCCCCTCCAACCGTGCAAGTCTGGCCCGGCTCTCTCCTGCGTTTAACCTCCCTAGCAGGAGCAGAGCAGAGGCCAACGAGGCACCAGGATAATGAAACAAGAGTGTAGTGTGTGCTGCGTTTAAGTGTATGTATGTGTGTGTGTGTGTGTGTGTGTGCGTGTGTGTGTGTGTGTGTGTGTGTGTGTGTGCGCACTCACGCATGCGTGCATGCGTGCGTGGCGTGCGTGAGAGAGACTCACATGTGTGCATCTGTGTGTGTGTACATGTGTTAGCGGCAAAGCCCTGGGAAGGTGTATAAGTTAAGACATTAATGGCTTCTATAGCACCCCGGTGAAAGTGCCTGGTCCCTTAAGAACAGACCCCATTAGTCACACAGGCTAAGCGGATTGGGATGATTACCATCAGGTTTTACTGGGGAAAAAACGTGTCCCCTTCCTTCTATCCCTGTTGATTCCCCCCCCCCCCCCCCCTCCCCCCGATTCTTCTCTCCGTCTTCCACGCGGGCTTCCTACTCTCTTCCAGTTAGTACGAAGATACAATTACCCCGGGAGGCAATGGTGGTACAATTGATTAGTGCGGTGAATTAAAAGAGAAAGTCACCAATAGACAGGTCCGGCTCCTCCGCTCACGCTGCCTTATTCCCTGTGTGGCTCGCCCCCTGATTGTACAAGGGGTCGTCACTTGAGAGAATGAGGCCGTTAGTGAGCTCGGAACGCTTAACGACAGAATTAAGCTACCACTGATTCCATATGTACAGTAATTGCTAGGTGATAGGATATTAGCTACCTCTCTCTCTCAGACTGTAAAATGTAAGCATGGGCTGATGGCGCTCGGCTCGCTCGCCGTGAATGCGAAAGGAGACTTGGATCATGGATGTATTTAAGAATGAAGTAGCTCATTTCAAACCCACGGAGCCGCTGCTGTCCTTCTGTATTAATGGACTCTGAGCAAACATTCTACGTCACGGGTAATGAAATAGATTAGAAATGTCCCCCCAGTTAAAATGGCAAATTGGATGAGCCAGAAAGGGCATGTACTGTATATATGTAGTGACATTGTGGCGCTGCCGGCAATTTTCGGTGTCTTAAGCCTAGTTCATTTTAAGCCGGATTTATGGGTGTGTAGCACACTGAAAATAGCCAATTTACAAGCTTTGTGAGCTTGTAGATCGGCTATTTCCCCCGCACATGATACCATTGTACAACAGAGCATAAATTAAGGATTTACAATATTGCGGTAAAAAAAAATCTCAACATTCTGAATTACCCCTTAGGGTATTTCAACCGAGTGGCCTGCAGGCACTGAGGTGTGCTAGCTAATTAGCTGTTTCCATCCTAGCTACTTATTTATTTTTATCGCACCAAAATGGACTAAAAAACCTTCACGAAGACATTGTACCTCGTGTACTTTGTTGTGTTTCGTTTGTGCACCTGATGGCTAGCCTGGCTAATAATAAGCCAGACTAATATCACACAACACGGCTGATTCGGTCTGGCTTATTAGCCAGGCTACCTGATGGCCAGGGTTGAATGTTTGAAGCCACTGGCCCAGGTTATTGGGCTACTTACTGTCAATTGTGGAGTAACCCCCCCCCATGGCCGCACGCACGCACGCACGCACGCACGCACGGACGCACGCACGCACGCACGCACACCACCGCCATGCTCAGTACTAAATATAGTATCACATACACACATCATCATCCACTGAGCCACAAGTTAATAGGAACAGAGAAATTAGACCAAATCTGAAAGACCTATGTATACAAGCCCACAAACGGTGTTACGTCAGAGTTCCTCTGCATCCGCACAAAATAAAAAAAGATTATTATTATTTTCGTTTAACATTATTATCAAAGATTTTGAACATAGTCTGGCCATGTCCAAAGCAGACAGGTTTCCAGAAGGTGGCTTTATACCCATTTCCTGTTCTGATCCATTGTCCCATAGCTTCGTTTGATTGGCTCAGAATGGGAAACACAAATACGATTTTCTGCTCTCGATCCGATTTACGATCATTTGAAAATGACGTGATCGGCCCCGATTTCCGATCACGTGATGGGATCTGGACGACCCTAGCCACAGGGAGGGGGGGGGGGGTCATTTGGGTCTGAATGTCCCAGCACTATTGGGGGATGCCTGGTCTATTTATCGATTTATTTTTCCCGACCGGCACTGGTGCATGTCATGGTCTTGCACCGTTTCCATTTAAGCTGCGCAATAGTTGTATTGGCTGCATACGTGCAGTAACTAACTGCAGTTGCTCTTAGCTTCAACTTGATCAAGGTGTCACCCCCCCCCCCCCCCCCCACACACACACACACACACACACATGTCCCAGACGGCGCCACTGGCCACAACAACGCATCAGACATTGAGTAACATCAGCCTTCAATTCCACAGACAAAAACAGAGTCACTCACTACACATGATTAGTTGCAGTTGCCACCCAGCCTTTGAGCCCATGCAATACAACAGCAACAGAGCAATAGCATGAATCCAATTAGTAGGCTATGTACAGCATAGCACAGACAATGACAAGCTGCAGCAGCAGCAGCAGCACAGAAAATGTCCAGCAACAGCTTTGATCAGTAGAGTAAGGTGAGATGATTAAAATGTTCTTTACAAACTACATACATCCTCAAAGATTTCACCAAATCAATGGCATTGCACACAGGTCCAGTCGTGCCTGTAAGGCTATGCTTACCTCTCAAACACTGGAGAATGTGTTGCACAGAAAAATAGCTGCTGGAAATAGCTGCTGGATTCTCAAATAATTCATGATTAACAATGTTCTACATTGTGAAATCCAAGCAATTTGCAGCTATATTGCATTTTAATCTGCATACTAAGAGCATGTGTGTGTGTGCGCGTGCGCGCACGCGCGTGTGTGTGTGTGTGCATGCAGCCAGGAGGAAGTGAATGCATTTGGTAGAACTTTGTATATTGGCGACCTTCCCTCGACCCTTGATTGTGTGGCCAAGTATTTTGGGGAGGGAAAAAAAGTGTGCGCTTGAGCACAGGAGTATAATTTGGAACAGAGGACAAGTGTGACGCAGATGAGCTAGCTGGTGTGTGCAGCGAGGGGTGAGGATGCTGCATGCTGCCCCCTAATGAGAGGTTGCCCTAGGCGCCCTTGCCTGTGTCGCCTATATGCCAAGGACCGCCACTGAGTGACATGCCCTCCAGAAAACGTTCCGGCGTCGCGTATAGGAGAGCGAGAGTGCCATGTGCATATCAAAGGTTTATTTATCAAAGCCAAGCGTGACTTTTCAACATGCCTTGAGTCGAGGAGTGCCTTTTAAGATGGCTAAGACCCTTCTTATTTTCATGTTGACTCTTCTCGCCCCCGCCGCCCCTAATTGTGGAGATTTAACTTGCTCAATTTAAGAAATTATCGCAAATTACTAAGAGTCAACATAGAGGAGACTGCAGTCAATTGGAACAGCAGAGGGACACGTCCTCAGTCGGGGTTTAGTACCCTGGAACACCTCCAAAACTCACAATCCATTCTCAGGAGCGAGCGGCCAGCAGCATACATCAAATAATCCTGTAGGCATCGACTGCATTGAATGTCTGAAACACTAATGAGACACACACACGTACTACATAAAACTTCAGCAGAGAGACGGTACATTACACATATATGTTCATTAATTGGCACTACTTTTCTTTCTCTCTCTCACTCTCTCTTTTTATTTTAAGAATGACATGGTACAGTATAGCTGCTATTTAGTGATGCAGCCTGTACCATTTCTACCTTCGAACAAAGTGTTGTCCCTGGGAGGGAGCTGGCTTGTCCTCAGCCTAATCCATGTATTGGTTATCCATTGGTCAGGACAGCTGGTAGAACCAACTGTCAGCAAGGTTGTAGAAAATCAAAAGGAGAAAGGCCTTGCTGTTGCCCAGGTCAATACTTCACACTTTATTAAGCACTGCATAGTGTACGTGCTTGTTTGATCATATACATGTGTGTATGTATGTACAGTATGAATGTATTAATTTGTGTGTGCGTGTCAGTGAGTGAGTGAGTACAGTAAGTGTGTGTGTGTGTGTGTGTGTGTGTGTGTGTGTGTGTGTGTGCGTGCATGTGCAATATAGTGTATATTCCGCAACCTCATTTGTGGCACTCTAACCTTTTCACCACATACTGTATATACACACCATACCCTCACGAAAGGGTAAATCATAAATAAAAACTTTGACTGACCAATTTATCCAATTTGAGCCCCTAATTGCATCAGAGCTTTTGGTTCTCTATCTTGGCCAGGTTTCCATGAGAACCTGCCTCCTGGGGCAGTGATGCAGGCCCTTGGTAATATGGTTCTGCTAGCGGTCCTAACACACTCAGACACTATTTATCCTAATCAGTGACATCCACATAACCAGGATTGCTTAACCCATTGATACCCGAGGCTGAATCTGGGAACGCCTTCTAGGGCCTGACCTAAGGTTTCTGAAAACCTTCACATTTTGATTCATTATTTTTTTAAATAGTTATGTTTTTTCAAAAATAGCAGACCTACAAGTTCATAGCGCGCCACTCGGTGGCGCGCTATGAGCTTGTAGGTCTGCTATTTTTCAATAGCTAAATTATAACAATAGCTGATGAGACACAGAGAGAGCGCCGGCATCAAGGGTAGAACAACGTATAGGTTGCACCAGGCATCAATGGGTTAAAATGAACCCCTTCCGCGCCCCAGAAAACGCACATTCACCGGGACCCCATTTGTCACGGGTAAATTGAGGGTCAGTAAACTACGCCCGTATCCTCTGGTGGGGGATCCCGAGACATGCATCATAACGTTAGGAGAGAATGATTGGCGAAGGCGAGCTGTCACACATTTGTCAGAGGGAAGGGAACATTATTTGCTAATTTCCCAAGCTGGGCACTGACAGGGTGCTTCGTCTTCAGACCTTTGGTGACCAGCATGGCTTCTCGGCTATTAGTACAAGTCAAGTGATTTTTTTTCCCTCTTTTCCGTCCTCCTATAAAGCGGTAGTATAACAAGAGCCATTTGTTCGACCTCGTATAGAATCACAGCTACGCGGCGAAGGGGTTTTTGGATGGAGCCGGTAGCCACGTACAGTGAGTCGTCTCCTTTGCCAGGCCCTGTAGTTGGAGGCCAGACAGCCTTGAGGGGCTGATGGATCGCAAACTTTTCCCCGTCAAGGTGACGCTATCGACTCCACTGCACCAAAAATCTGACAAAATGGGTATGAGGCAGCCATTCATCAACATAAGGACAAAAGGGTCATATGTGCTTCACTCAATACTGGTGGAGATCAGGAGATGTCAGTGCTGTGTAAGGGCTGGAAAAGGAAGATCTTAATAGAGCAGGAGCGGGACCTTGTATATACTGAAACTGTATCTACTACTGTAGCTCTTACTATTGCTAATATAAAAAGGAAAAAGAAAAGATTTCGTCGATTGTTTATATATATGCTATACAGTTAATAGACGAACGGTACCGGAGTACGGAGTCGACCAAACTCTGGATAAGCGGGAGGAAGACGGATGGATAGATGAACAGTAGGTTTTGACCCAGACTTAAAAAAAAACAATGTCCTCCGTCCTCTCCACAGCAAAGCAGAGATATAAATAGTGATATATATCCAGGCCCTCAAATCCAAAATTAAACACATTTCCTGTTCCACTCTTAGAGAGATTCTTTTTACTGTATGCAGCCTCTTGACTAAATGGAGAGGAAAAAAAAGTCGTATATAAACAAACAAACAAACATTGATGTCTTTATCGAGGCACATCAGATTGCAAAAGGGTCCTATCCCTGTAGCACCCCCCCCGTCCCGCCCGGCATGGGGGCACTTTGAAGTCCCGGATAAAGAGGAGGAGGGGCCGCGATCTGATGGAGAGCTTCCTCTTCATTTCCTCTCCTGCAGGGTTGGGCTTGGTATACGCCGGCGCTTGCTCGTCGGTGACGAGGGTGTGACCATACAGCGAAAAAAGATATGCTATAATCAAAGGCATTCAGAGAGAGTTATGTAAACAGATCGTCCATAAAAGGAGGACTCGAAGACGCGCACACCAAAGTGTCGCCCGTGTAACATTTCAAAGAACCCGGCCCTGTCCAATTTGAAAATCGTGAAAATGTAACGCGGGAACGCCTCTAAATTGACTAGCTCTTTTTCCTCCTTCTTTTCCCATAACACACCCTGCTGTGAGAACCACACCGACATGGATGAAATAGGCACTTTATAACTGTCTTCACTACAGTTAAGTAGGTCATAACCATCTTCTCGACTGTTTCTTTAGCGCACGTGTTGAAGTCTAGCGTGTTATCCCAAGCTCTCTCCGTAGTCCGTACCTGCCTGTCTCATTACGACTCTGGTATTTAGCACTTTCCTCCGCGGGAGTGAAGGAGACGACAGTCGTCAGGCTGAGTCGGACGGGGCTCAGTTTGAAGGCCTTATAGTGTGCTTGTGTGGATCGCGACAAGGTTCCGGCGGAGGAAGGTCTCCTCGTGTCCAATTAGAGGGGCCTGACGTGACACACGCGCTCTAACTCCCCCCCCCACTGTCAGCCCAGGCTTGTCAAGGTGGGCTTTGGCAAGCTATACACTAGTGGCATTATTCCACAACGTGTTATCAGCAAGTGACCTGTGAAATCCAGCGCCGGTGGAAATTGATTGAAATAAGCACTCACACTTGAGCACGTCTTTGTATCCGTTACATCTTCTACCGTGAAATATATCGTCGGTATCTTTTAACCCGTTCTGTGCGGGAACCCCTTTTGGTGTTAGCATTATGTTATGCTTTAGCTATTGAAACATAACAGATCTACAAGCAGCACGCCACCGAGTGGCGCGCTACGAGCTATTTTTGAAAAATCGTGAAAATGCGGCACAGATCTTTGAATAGGTATATATTCTTTCAGAGCGAACGTTTTTTTTATTTCTACGTCGGGTCTAAACAGGTTAAGAGAAAAATGAAGGCAGGAGTGTGTGTTTTTTTCCGCCTTTTTTTTGCTGTAAGGATGGTATTCATTGATTTGATTTTAATTGGACCCACGTTTTGTCCCACAGTATTGTTAGATGTCTGTCTTCTAATGGTTCTTTAAATGGATTGTCCTCACCAAGTCACAGCATCAGTCCTCTGCCAAAAGGAGAGAGAGAGAAACAGGGGGAGGGTGGGAGGAGGGTAGCACTTGATAGACGAGGATCTCTCCCCTCCTCCTCCCTTGTATCCCTCCCTCCCCTCCCTTCTTGCCCCCGTTTTCAGTATGTTCCACACCCAACGGGCTTTAAAAAAGAACTCCACCCCTCCCTCCCTCGCAACCCCCACCCCCCCCCCCCCCCCCCCCCCCCCGCTACCCCCAGCACATTTTGATTGAAATTCATCGGCAAGTTTATTGAGAAATGAATGAGGGAGGCCGCGCGGTATTGACTTTGAGGGGAAAACACAACTCATCTTGAATGAGGGGGGAAAACGCGGCCGTAATTTAGCCGTCATCGATCCGCGGTCCGCCCCGTCCATGTATTGATCTTCATTTTACAATATTAATTTGCGCCCGCAATCAGCTGTGAAGGGAACCCATTTGATTTCTGTTCGGAACGGTAATGTGTGGAAAGTCCAGCGCGGCGGTGGTCCTCAGAGAAGTGGCGGCACTTACTTTAAGATGTCAGGAAAGCGATTGAACAGGTGTCTTCTCCCATTTTCTAATAACACCGCCATGATGAGGAGTAGATTTCGAAAGTATGGATGTGCAGTCGTGTGCCATAGCTCCCCCTTTTAACCCATTTGGGCCTGACGTCGAAATAAAAAAAACGCTCTGAAAGAATATATACCCATTCAAAGAGTTGTGCCGCGTTTTTACGATTTTTCAAAAATAGCAGACCTACAAGCTTGTAGATCTGCTATTTTTCTATAACAGAATGCTTGAAACGCCAAAAGGGGTTCTCGCCCAAAATGGGTTAACCGTGTTAATTACATTTTATCTGTTTGCAGGAGCAATATCTGCAGCAGACTGTAACTGTCTATAGGTTTTTTTTTCTTCATCTGTATTGGCTCAAAGTTCATGAAATTTCAATGAACATTGATCTGTCTCCATTGATTTATCTTAACTGCAGATCTTTGAAATTTTAATTTCCTGTTCATCTCGAGACTGCTGGAGATGATGGAATCACTCAGTGGCTAACTGGGCTGCTGTGGATGGAGATGATATGGTCAGTGTTAAAACAGTTAAAGGTTTGCTTTGCGTGGGTTTGCAGTGAACATTCCGATTTGGCTTGGTTTGGATTTTTTTTATTTTAGGCGGTGGTGTCCTGTCTCTGCATGTGTGTTTTTTCTACTCAAAAAAAATATAAAAATCTGGAGCCGCATGACTTCTTAATACCTTAAAACCTTCTCAACACGTATTTAAAAAAGTTTGACCACCTCTAGTAACCCTGAGATGATATTGGCTTTCATTCCTTTCTCCCACTGTCTCCACTGAACTGGCCAAAACCACACACCAGTCAGATGAGGTCATTTTTTGTTGTGGCGATGATAGTGCGACCTTCATCTGTCTTAACAGGCTGCAGGTGGCCTACAAGGCTTCAGCTGGACCAGCTTTGACACGTTACAAAAATGCAATAACACTTGAATGAACTTCTGTCCGTCTGCTATTTATCTGTCTCCCCCCTTTTTCCCAACTCCCACTCCACCTCTAATTTGTGTTAAGGGGGGAAGGAAAAAAAAACTGCTCAATGGTGTAGGAGGAGTGGAGATAAGCTCGAAGCAGTTAAGTATAATTAGCGAAAGTAATAGCTGGCAAATGGCAACAAGGCTAGGTTTTTATCTCCTGGAAAGATAGAGTTATCGTAATAAGCTTTAATGGCTGGCAGGAATGCTAGCGCGGCCGTGCACGCTTCCATTCAAGCCCGTAGACTTAACGAGGAACAATTTCCCTTAAATTTACTGCTTTGCTCAAAACATTTCCCCATGTTTATGCCCTGATACTGTAAGTCAATACGTCACGTTCACTCCACTTCCATATAGACCGAGGGGCTGCACACAAAGCACAGCCGCCACAGTATTGCCATGTAAGCACTTCTATCTGCCAACGACGGCCATGTTACACTGTTCCCGTGGAGCGGTTACTCATGTCCTATTTCTGGAGAACATGGGGAAGAGGCAGCAGACCATGTTCAGACGCCATGTTCAGGCCATCCACTCTGCATTTTAAGCAAAGTGGCTTTGGGTGGGGTGGCTTGGGGATTGGTGGAGGGGGGGGGGGGGGTTGGTGGAGGGGGGGGTTGGTGGAGTGGGGAATTGGTGGGAGAAAATGTGTTAAGTGCACTGAGAAATGACAGAGTAGATTAAGCAGTTTTTCGACCGAAAATAGCAATAATAGCAGCTCTATACGAGCTCACAGTGCTCTGTGAGCTGGTAGATCGACTATCGGTTGGTTCGAACCGGCTACTCGTCGTATGGTGAAATATATATAGGGCTTAAGTGATTAGCGGGTTACATCAAAATAAGATTGGGAAGTGCACATCCCATGCAGAGGAATTCCACTGAACCCTTGCCATTGTGTGCCATGCGTGTGTTGCCGCGCGCGCGTGTGTGTGTGTGTGTGTGTGTGTGTGTGTGTGATATTCAAAATTGGAAATGATATGGTCACAGCTGCTCACCAGGTCATGCATTCCATTTCATCATATTCTTGAAACATGAGCGCTCATTCTACCAAAGTGAAGAAATTACTGAAATATTCATACAAAAGTTTTGCTTCCTAACCTTCAGCCCTTCGGCGGCAGGAGAACTCACTTAGCGTGTGTTCACGTGATTTAGAATTTGACAGTAATTTCTTTTTTTTTACCCTTCAAACCGTCGACGTCCATTTAAATTGAAACATCTTCACAGTCACTTTGTTGTGTTATTGCTTTGGTTAAATTCTAATGAGCATCGAATGAAACCATGGAAACTAACGTAATTTGTGAACAATTATATTCCTTTACAAATAACTCAAGCAGGGACGAGACGAGAAAATAGATTTTAACCCATTCTAGACGGGAAACCCCTTTTAGTGTTTTAAGTAAGCGTTGTGTTATACTTTAGCTATTGAAAAATAGCAGATCTACAAGCTCGTAGCGCGCCACCGAGTGGCGCGCTACGAGCTTGTAGGTCTGCTATTTTTTTTAAAACCCGTGAAAATGCGGCACAAATCTTTGAATATATATTCTTTCAGAGCGAACGTTTTTTTTATTTCGACGTCAGACCTAAACGGGTTAAGTGGTGTAATTGAACAAACGGCCAACGTGTCTGAAGTTGAACAGAAGATGAGAGAAAATGAAAATTCTATTAGTCCTTATCATTCATTCTGCCTCCGCCCCCCCCCTCCCCTCCCCCCCCCTCTCTCTCTCTCTCTCTCTCTCTTCATCTCCCCCCCGCAGAGTGTATTCAAATGCAGAACCTGCCTTTACCTCTCTCGCCCGTGTGTCTCTTTCTCTCTCTAATTATCCATGAGGTCAGTAAGCAAAATGGGGAAGAAGCCAGGAGATCAATACAAATTATCCCTGAGCAAACCAGTGCTGACAGTTTGAATTGCAGCATATGTTTACCCAAAATCAGGCAATTTATCTTAATATCAGGCGAGTAATGCAGCAGGGGTGAGAGGTCACACAATCTCTCCACCTCATAATTACCCGCCTCTAAAACAGGAAAGTGGTATTGATTGGCCGCGGGCCGGGAAGCGGGCGTGACTGGAACGTGCCAGCGAACACCCCCCCACCCCCACCCCACCTCCTCCTCCCCTCCACCCTCCTTGGTCCCTCCTCCCCTCGGCTAGACTCCCCACCCCGAGCAGGATTTATGGGCTGTGTGCTGAGGGTTTCATGTTTCCTCTCTCACAGCAGGCTGAGAACACCTCATAGGCAGGCAGGAGGAGGTACAATACAAACCGCCCACCATCGCCGCTGCCGCCGCCCGCCGCCGCCGCCGCCACCTCCACAGCGTTGTGTTGTGGAGGGACGAGGAGGAGCAGCAGCGGCCTAGACTAATTTTGGCGTGTGCTGGAGTCATACAAGGGCATCACGCTCAAGGAGCTCAGAGCTAAATTAGCTCTGTTATATCTTTGGAAAGGAAGGGAGAGTGAAGTCTGGACTGTGAATGTTGTTGAGAAGACAAAGGGTCATCAGGAGTCCAAGAGGCTGGCAGTAAAGTTAACCCGTTTTGACCGGAGATGAGATTCTATAAATGTCCCGACGGTTTTCTGAAAAAGCTATGTTTCCATGTCAGCCGTTCTTCGATTTAAAAAAAAATAGCAGATCTACAAGCTCGTAGCGCGCCACTCGGTGGCGCGCTATGAGCTTGTAGATCTGCTATTTTTCAATAGCTAAAGCATAACATAATGCTAACACTAAAAGTGTTTCCCGCTCAAAATGGGTTAAAGGCTGTGTAAAAGGGTTACAGTACAGTGAAGCGTGTGTGGGCGGTGTATTGTGTTATAAAATAAGTGGTGTTCAAATGACCCCATATGGAAAAAACAAGAGCGAAAGAAAGGACCGTTTGCTTTAAAAATTGTAAACATGGCAGTATTGAGTATTGCATAGCATATTCATCTCCTTAACCCATTTTGGCCCGACGTCAAAATAAAAAAAAAACGTTCGCTCCGAAAGAATATATATTCAAAGATTGGTGCCGCATTTTCACGATTTTTCAAAAATAGCAGACTCATAGCGCGCCACCGAGTGGCGCGCTACGAGCTCGTAGATCTGCTATTTTTCAATAGCTAAAGTATAGCATCATGCTTAGTTAAAACACCAAAAAGGCGTTCCCGCACAGAATAGGTTAATGTGATAAATACTGTAACGCACATTGCTCATTTATTGTCCCCCGAACAAATACAAGTGCTCAGTATATATCATCAGCGACTCTTATAGGATTATTGACGCGGGTTCTGTGTCTGTCCGCGCCGGCGTGTACATGCTACGACTACAGAACTGTCAACTCATCAACTGACAGCACCGTTTAGCACTAATGCAAGTCTCCATCAGCTGTCAAAAGCATTTGCATGAAATCAATAGCAGATGGCGGTCTGTGTCACCAATTTCATTACGCCGGGGTTGTTACAAAGATCATTTCCATGATAGATGAGATGGCGACACGTCGGCAACGGGCGTAGATCATGGCCGATACGCGGACTCGCAAATCCCCCCACACCACCGAAGAAAATAATAAAACCACGAGACGTATGGTTAATTCATACTCTGTCGTACTGTGGTGTCACACACACCGAAAATAGCAGATCTACAAGCACACACACACCCATATTCTCGGCGTGTGACGTTGCGCTGCACGACAAAGCATAAATCAGGCTTCGTTCATAACGTAACTAATCGCAATTAAGTCCTGTGAGTGTTCAGTTTCACTCTGAAAGGTTATACATTTCATTGTTAATCCATTCTGAACGGGAACCCCTTTTGGTGTCAGCATTATGTTATGCTTTAGCTATTGAAAAATAGCAGATCTACAAGCTCATAGCGCGCCACCGAGTGGCGCGCTAGGAGCTTGTAGGTCTGTTATTTTTGAAAAATCGAAGAACGACTGACATAGCTTTTTCAGGAAACTGTCAGGATTTAGAAGACATTTATAGAATCGTTCCCAAGTCAAAATGGGTTAAATTGACAGTCAGGATTTAGCCGTGTACGGTCAATAACCCTGCATGCATGTATTCAGACACTTTATTATAAAATTGTTGTCACATACAGTACTGTAAAAGAAAACTAATGCATTACGCACACAAAGTCCAAGACGGAAACTTTTCCATGTCCTCCACATCGCGTTTCTTGTAGGATATTGAATGTGTGTATGTATGTATATATATACACACACACACACACACACACACACACACACACACACACACACACACACACACACACGCACACACACACACAGTATATATATATGTATGGCACAGGGGCATCGTTATCATTGGAAAGGCAACATAAAAAGGTACACCTTTATCCAACCTCGCGGTCTCGAGTCGTCCTGTACTGTACCGTACGTCTCTCTTGTACGGGCTGTGTTCTCCCAGCATGCCTGGCGGGTTGTGCTAGGCCCCAGCTGAAGCAGAGGACAGGAGAGCGTGATGTATCACCCTGAGAGAGCCCACTGACAGCCTCTGATGATGGATGGCCTGATTATGGAGTGCTTTTTACACATATACAATTTACATCACACTGAGCAGCGGGGTCTGGCAGGGGCTATACCGCCGCATACACACACACACAGACGCACACACACACACACACACACGGACCGACACAAACACACGGGTGTGTGTCCAATGTGAACATGTGCACGTCGTGGTGCACACAGGACTGCCACAGTGCATAAGATAAGGAGAAAAAGGGGGGGGTGGAAATAACAAAAGAAAGAGGGCAAACTCCTGGCTACAGTCTTGTCATGTACAATCAATACCACTGATCAATCCTTTATTAAAGGAGAAGATGGTGTTCCCCTGTGTTCCTCAAAGCCGACCCATGTCGTTTTGGCATGCATGATGACACGTCAAATCACATTTCCAGGGGTGTATGTATGTTGTTGTGGCGTGGGGTTTATTGAGGTGTGTGTGTGTGTGTGTGTGTGTGTGTGTGTGTGTGTGTGTGTGTGTGCGCGTGGGGAGGTGATACACGTATCACTGTACGAGCAAGCTAGATCCTTACTATTGATTAGTACCCTGCATTGTCCACGCTTGGACACGTAATTGCTCCACTTGATCATGCTTGAGCTAGCAATTACTGTATTTCGGCCTTTTTTTTTTGCACAAGTACTGCATTTTTGACCATGTGACAGCATGCTGTGTGTGTGTGTGTGTGTGTGTTGTGTGGAGATTTGCTGCATGCATTTTATACAAGCGAGACAGAATGTATAAGAAAGTATACGAGAGAGCGTTGCGAGTGAGAAAGTTACACGGATATGCACATCATTCCTTTCAACCCTCGCTGCACCTGCCACGGCGGCGGCGCCCACAGCCCGCCCTGCACCCCACGCGGGCCGCGGCACCGCCTTGCTGTGTGTGTGTTTGGCGCTGCTGGCCTGCCCCCTTCTACGCCCGCGCGTTTCCGTGGCGTTCTTCTCGCAGGTTCACCGAGCTGTGTGGTGTTAATGCCGAAATTACATGCTGAGTAATGAGTGATGGCCCAAATTACAGGCTGAACAATGAATAGAGGCAAGGCAGCTCTTATTAGTCTCCACAGAAAGCCATTGATTTATGAAGCGCCTCCACTCAGCGGAGTTACTCTCCTGAAAATGATATCTACATTGAGAAGTGATGTTCTCTATTAAGTCGTCGTCCCCCCACCCTTTACAACTGCTCTCCTCCCCTCCTCTTCTCCCTCTCTCTCCCACCGTTGCCCTCCCCTCGCCTGATTCCCCCGTCCCTGTCCATACGCGTGTACACATGATTGTTTAGACTCTTGGCGGGGCTGTAAGGGAAGCCTTCAATTACCCATTAGGACTGTCAAGACATAAAACGCCCCTGCTCTCACCCAAAGTCTGGGGTTATGATTCATTTACTTTGTGGCTCTGATTCATCGCCCAATATGCCTCCGTTGCCCCAGATTACTATTTGAGGGGTGGGGAGAGATTAATGGCTCGGCGGGATCCTTCGCCGTATTTCAACGGAGGGGCCCCCGCCGCCGCCGCCGCGCCGCAACGTTGCAGGCTGCGGTTTCGGGTTGCGGTGGAGAGAAAACGGTATGGGGTTGAAATGACAGCGACTTACTGTAGATCAATGCACGGACAGCCGTTCACATATTATTAAAGCTCTGTTAGATTAGAAGACCAACCGCGTTGGAGTTTTGCTGTAGTCAATATTCCCGGAGAATATATATATATAAAAAGAGAGTGAGAGAGCGAGAGAGCGAGAGAGAGGGAGGGGGGGGGGGGGGGGGGGGAGCCCCCCCTCTGAAAGATTCTCAGACTGATGTAGGTCATCACGGCTGTTAATGGAATAACACTCTGTGACACAAGTGTCAGAGGAGCCCGTGTCATTTTGCTTCTGCCCCCCTCCCCCCACTCCAACACGCACGCACGCACACACACACACACACACACACGCACGCACGCACGCACGCACGCACGCACGCACACACGCACGCACGCACGCACGCACGCACGCACTCTTCCCTGAGCCGCTCGCTTCTGTTTCATAAAACATTGTTTCACCCCCGAGATTTCTTTGAAATTAGGTATTCTGGAAATTACTTTAGTACAGTAAACTCCGACAGATTTCTCAATTAGTTTTTTTATCCCCCCCCTCCATCTCTCAGGCTAAATTAAAGTGGCTTGATATAGTTTGCGTGCAGTGCGGTATCTTGCACCAAAAAACTTGCAGATCTACAAGCTCACAATGCATTGCGGCTGTGACATGTTGTGAGCTTGTATAGAGGCTGTTTAAGGTGCTCATCCGAGTGTTAAAATCCGACATCGGTCATGAAACCTTACTGGATGTTCCTTCCTGTGCGCTTTCAGCCCTGAATGAGCCCACCATCGACTATGGCTGCTATTGGAAAATAGCAGATCTACAAGCTCATAGCGCACCACCGAGTGGCGCGCTACGAGCTTGTAGGTCTGCTATTTTTGAAAGATCGTGAAAATGTGGCGCAAATTTGGAATATTCTTTTTTTTTCAGAGCGAACGTTTTTAACTCAAATCTTTGCTTCTGGGGGGGGGGGGTCCCTGGAACAACCCTGGAACCCTGGGTCCCTGGAACAACATAGAGGCTGTTTTCGGTGCGCATCCGAGTGTGAATCCGACATCAGTCATGAAACCTTACTGGATGTTTCGTCCTGTGCTTTCAGCCCTGAACGAGCCCACCATCGACTATGGCTTCCAGAGGCTGCAGAAGGTCATACCCAGGCACCCAGGCGATCCTGAGAGGTTACCGAAGGTCAGTATACCGCGTCTAATCTCCATGCACATTAAAATCCTCAGTGTTAAAGGAGAATTCCATGCTAGAAGGCTTTCTTACCTTTCTTACCTTTCTTTGTAGTTGTTACGTCCCCACCAAAGAGGTCCAGGTTTTTTTTTGTGCAAAAACTCCGTATTGGCTATTTCCCCTACCATAAGCCCTCAATCAATTGCATTGAATTGAATGGGAATTGAATGGGACTATGGGGTGTTGTGCTAATTCGCTTATTTCCATCGAAATAAGTAGTAAAGTGTGCCGCTTTGGATATTATTTACATTTCGAAGAGAGGATGTATACAAAAAAATAATAATTTTGAGCGATGGAAATAAGCCCCCATAGCCCCATTCAATTCCCATTAAATGCAATGCAATTCATTTAGGGCTTATGGTAGGGGAAATAGCCAATAAGGAGCTTTTGCACAAAATAACACCTGGACCTCTTTGGTGGGGACGTAACAACTACAAAGAAAGGTAAGAAAGCCTTTTAGTATGGAATTCTCCTTTAAATGACCTATAACATAAAATTCAACTTTTTCAATGTTTTGGGTGTTTTTTGAGCTCTCCTGTGTATTTCCTATCCCCACAAATATGCAATTTTGAACAATCAGGATTTCTCATCACATAGGCCGGGGCTTTTTATGGAAATTGCTCTCAGGAACAGCTCAACTGATTTGGTCGTATTTGTGATGTCAATGTCACCCTACTTTGTATAATTCCTCCTCTCTCTTCAGTCTTCGGTTCCAAATTTGCATTTCCACTTTGTTTACAATGTCCGCCATTGTTGATTTTCCAAGGTGGAAACAAGCCTGGGTTTATCTAGCATCAGTATTATAATGACTCAAAGATTAAATAAGTTGCATATCAGTGCCCCCCACCACCTCAGGACATTGTGGTACTGCAGCTAAAACTGCTTCAGAAGCGAAAACGAAATGCCATGGAGTGGTTACATCAGAGTGGTGATTGAGGCTCAAACCATTAGAAATAAGTTTGAGGGACATAGACAATATGATATTAAATATTAAAAAACTGTTTTAAAATTCACGTTATAGCTGCTTTAACCCATTCTGGACGGGAACCCCTTTTGGTGTTTTAACTAAGCATTATGTTATACTTTAGCTATTGAAAAATAGCAGATCTACAAGCTCATAGCGCGCCACCGAGTGGCGCGCTACGAGCATGTAGGTCTGCTATTTTTGAAATATCGTGAAAATGAGGCACAAATCTTTGAAAATATATTCTTTCAGAAGACTTTTTTTGACGTCCGGCCTAAATGGCTGTTCTCAGAGTTCAATTAATTGATTTAACTTTATAGACACAAAACAAAATGGCACCAAATTGTCATGTATGTATCGCTATTCAACCTGTGACAAACGGAACATCCACTGCTGTGTAGCCACGTGACACACAGCAACAGTCGTATAGAACAAGAGTTCAAGCGCTTTGCATGTGACGAATAAAGCAAAGCACATGAATGAATGCCCAAGGAAAAAATACCGTGGCCCTAAACAGCTTTGCAACCCCCCCCCCCCCCCCCAACCAACCAGCAGTGGGGTAATGGTATTGGTTTTGTGCGAGGAGGAGACAGGCGTAAACTCTCTGTGTGGTAAAATAGCTCAATCAGAGCGTTTTCCTCTCCAGTAGTCTGTGGAGATGGTAATCTGGGTCCAGAGTCGTCGTCTGCACCCTCATTACCCCACTCATGTTTTCCTTTCATTTTCCACCAGCTCGATTTGGTTTAATCTTTTGTTTACAGAACCCTGTGCCGTAAACCCTCCGGTCTTAGTGTGGCTAATAGACAAAGACCGCATGTTATCGCATTTCGGGCGGGAACCCCTGTTAGCATTATGTTATGCTTTAGCTATTGAAAAATAGCAGATCTACAAGCTCATAGCGCGCCACCGAGTGGCGCGCTACGAGCTTGTAGGTCTGCTATTTTTTGAAAAATCGAAGAACGACTGACATGGAAACATAGCTTTTTCAGAAAACTGTCAGGATGTAGAAGACATTTTTAGAATCTGATCTCAGATCAAAATGGGTTATTATGCATTGCTTGGCTCTCTTTAGTGTTTTCGTTTCGACGCCAGTGAAGGAGTCCGTTTGAAACACATTTCGGTGTGGCACCGTCCGGCACATAGATTGATGGACCTGATCGAGGACCAACAAAACTTTTCCTTTTTTTTCCTCCCCGCCCCCCATCGGAAGCTCTTTGATCGTCTTATACTCCTTCCATTTCCTATTGATAACATCTATCTGTGCTTTCACTAATTGCCACCCTAGTCCTCGTTTCAGTGGCTGGCATGCCAGATGCGTCAATGGTAATATTATGACTGATTAGTTTGTTCAAAGTCCCATGGCATGCAGTAAAGCAAAGACCACCGCCGAATTTTAATAATACCGTAAAACCTTTTAAAGACCTTATCTATTAAACCCCAGCATGCAACACAGCAATATCATTAACATCCAACGGACAATTTAATAAAGAGCAGACCATGGGGTTACCTATAGACGTTTTGACCAAGTCAATTTGAAGAGATACGACATCACAAGCCAGTCCCCGGTACACGATATGAAGTGTTTCAATTAGACGCATAGTCCCCATGGAGACAGTGTAACCACCACCTGGACATGAAATGTTGCTCTAATTTTAACCGTAAACGCTGACCAAACGGGAAAGTGCATTCACCTCCGATATCACAATAACACTTTCGCAGTCTCTTTGGACACCGCGGTCGCCCTATCTCGCTGAACTCTCAATTTTGTAAGTCGGGAGTGTCTTTGCCAAATCCTACAACATAACATACAGAATACGAAGCGCAATAATGTTAAACATGGGTTTATTACAGCGGTAGCATGGCTTCTTCCTGCCGAATACAAAGCGCCTTTGGCTTGCGGGTACAGATTTTGACACTGAGCCCAAGATTAGTTTTCCTGGGTGCACGCGTACACTTAACGCATTTTGGGCGGGAACCCCTTTTGGTGTTTCAAGCATTCTGTTATACTTTAGCTATTGAAAAATAGCAGATCTACAAGCTCAAGCTCAGACTTGTAGGTCTGCTATTTTTGAAAAAATCGTAAAAATGCGCCACAAATCTTTGAATAGGTATATATTCTTTCAGAGCGAACGTTTCTTTTTATTTCGACGTCAGGCCTAAATGGTTTAATATAGCAAGGTCTCCCAGCCTTTGCATGAAACAATCACCGAGTGAGATGAAACCCTGCACTTCCAATAAACAACATAAATATTTGATTTGGTCTCTAATGGACCCAAATATGGGGTTCAGGGGGCATGTAAATGATCCCACCAAGTGATTCGTCATTGTTAAGCTTGCCATCCGAGGGGTCGGCTCTCGGGGTCAAAAGCACATTCCCAATAAAACAGCCCGCGGCGTCGGCGGCGGTGCTGGAAGAAGCTGGCGGGCCGAGGGAGGCTGGCATGTATTGGTATATACGCTTGGAATGAGAACAGAGAGAACTAGCATATAGAGAGAGCAGCCATTACGGGGTGTTGCAGGTGAGGTGGGGAAGACTCTATAAAAAGGAGATGAGGCTTGGTGGATGTTGCAGTGTGCATTAGCAGAAAGGCAAATCGACACCAAAGCCCCCCCATACCCCCCTGCTTCATCCCCCCCCCCCCCCCCCCCCCCCCCCCCCCCCAATGACTTCACCCTCCAGTTGATAATATTACTGCGCTATTGATTTCCACCCCAGCCTCCTCCCTGGGACCAGTAAGACACGTGGTAATTGTAAGGAGACAGAAAGCCAATATGGGAGTGCTCATGGATAGCAAGGGATGCACGCTAATATTGTTGCTACACCGAGAGAAAAAAAAAGAGAGAGGGGGGAAGCTGCCTCTGATTGAAGTTTACCTCGTAATTCTAAGACAACATCGTAGATGACAGTCTGACCCTGTGGGAGGGGTGCAAGATATAAAAATTCAATGCAAAGTCCAGGGTGAATATGAAAGTAATAAGTGTGAGCAGTCAAGTGATGAGAAAGGAGATTGGTTTGCGGGCATGGCGTTAAGTGAACAGAGACTTTGGAATTTCACCCTCCTTTTTAAGATCTTGTTATAAAACAATTTTCTATTCATAATATAAAAAAGACAATTTATAATACCATTTTGTGCCCTCTGGCAGTAATGGACAAATAGACTGGATAGCACATTATATCACACTCAATTTCTCGCTCCTGTAACAAATTAGATTCATTATGAAATTAAAAGCGGAAACTCAATATTGTTTTATTATTAAGCTGATTGCTTTGGATTCCTTTCTTTTCTCCCCCAAAATGAGCATAAGCCCATTCTCTTCCAATTCTTTGTGTAATCCACAAGGAGAAAAATATTACAAATGTGTTCATGTCAAGCAATTACCCATGTATTTAAATGAATCTCTCTTTCTGTGCTCTTTGAAGTACCTTCATCTAATGGCCCTATGCTTCTGAATGCATTCATTACCTCAGGCTAGAGCTAACAGAGTAATTGCCTTACAGTTTTATAATGGCATTAGCACTCCAAGCTACATAACCTAGGCCCTCTTTTATTAACTGTGATAATATAAATACAACATCCATGCTAATCTGCTGCTTGAAGAATCACGTTTAAGACTATTTTAGACCACGTAACCTTCACATTAGACGTTTCTTTTTAACGGCTCGTCATTCGTCAAGGGTTTCTGGTACTTCTTTCCCCTCTCTTTCTTCTCTCAGCCAGCAAAGGGAGAAAGAGAGCTTCTGAATCTCGCGGTGATCCGTCATCTGAACAATCCCCCGTTCAAAACATAGTTGTCGAACAACCAGAACCTTTATGAGAATAAGCAAGGCAGAACAATAGCAGAAATCTGTCACGCCTCTGTCACAGAACAACAGAGATCATTTGAGGCCTTTAATTGTTTCAATTTAACATGGTGCTTTCTGATATGTCTCCATGACAAGAAAGCCAATTACACTTATGCCAGAGCGGTATAGAGATTTACATGGAAATGCCCTCAGAACACTATTCCGTGTTAATCGTATTCACAGCATGAGCCGATACGCGTGAGGGCGCCTCGTCGGAAGACAACAAACTCCGCCGTTGATTGGGTGCGGCGCTTCTCATCATGCGCGGATATGACTAGGTTGCCACTTAAGCATAGCCTTGCGAGTCAGCTTGGTTAGTTAACCCATTTAGGCCCGACGTCGAAATAAAAAAAACGTTCGCTCTGAAAGAATATATACCTATTCAAAGATTTGTGCCGCATTTTTACGATTTTTCAAAAATAGCAGACCTACAAGTTCATAGCGCGCCACTCGGTGGCGCGCTATGAGCTTGTAGATCTGCTATTTTTCAATAGCTAAAGTATAACGTAATTGTGCACACAGCTGAATACTATCCAGTGAGTGCAATCATCTAAACTCACACACCTGCCTTAACTAGGCCAAATGTCACAGTGACCTCTTCTAATCAAGAAGGCCTTTCAATATAAGGGTCCTTAAATATTTCAAAAATAAAGCCTAGCCAAACATTATAACGGCATACAATATAAATGACATTATAAAACAACACAGTAATGCTTGAAACACCAAAAGGGGTTCCCGCCCGAAACGGGTTAAGACACCACGCGGTAAACGACAGATTAGGGATGAGAGGCAATATCGTTTTCTCTCCTCCTTCTTTTTTTTCCTCAAGCTGTCCTTATGTCGCTGCTGCAAAGTACCATATGGACAAGAAGGGAAGGACGTTCTCGCAGAGAATGAAACATGGCACGCGGACGTGACAGTCTTAATTGCTTTAATTGTTGTTTAAAATTGAGAGCCATGTAGGAGATCTTGAAATATGATAGAATAGATTATTGGTAATTATTAACTGTGGGAAAAAAAGACAGAAAACCACTTTATCTCACTCAGCCGAGTGCGGGAGAAATCTGTTCTGCCTGATGAGAACACATCAAGACAGCTGGTCCTCTCATTTAGTCTACCTGCCTCACGACAACCATAATTCTTTATTTGTATGCAAACTAGATGCATGCAACGTTGAGCATACACACCAATTTCAGAGGTAAATGCCCATTCTAAGAGCCACCCATCCGATAACTTGGGGTGGATTAAGCGATATGTTTCTATAAGAGAGCATGGCACACGCTGGAAGTGGATTCTACAGTGATTCATCTTGATAAATCAAGGACTCTGGTAGATATGCTCCTCAGGATGAAAGGGGCTGCTCATACACATACACACGCTCCCACATACACACCCCATACGCTGTGCACTGTGTTGAAGCAGGCCAAGTCTTGGAGGCCGCTGTTTGAAGGCGCGAACGCTGTGTTTACATTCATTTACGGCAGCTGCCGTCTTAATCCCACACTGCTATTGCCAAGTGATGGAACACTTCAGACAAATTACCGAGGCCCCCGCAAAAGAAAACACAGCGAATGTGTGGAAGAAAACAAGCACCATCTGAGATGTTTCTGGTGACAGATTTGCATTGCTTTTAACCAGGGTTCTGACAGCGACAGTCGACAAATCTCCGGCTCTACGGCAGGTGACAACGAGAAAAAAACACAGCCATGTCCCACAACTTGCCTTTGTCAGATTAAAATGCACTCTAAATGGAGAGGAGATACAGCGTGCCTACCGCCTTCTATATTATAGGAAACAAAGAGAGCAGTTTCGCTCCTTGAGAGGGATTTAATTGTAAGTGCTCAATTCAAAAAGCTGATAAAGACACACACAAACAGGCCAAAAAACCCCACCTAGCCTGAAAGGCTGAAACGGAGTGGGGGGGGGGGGACAGCAGCCAGGGCCAACTCATTTTCAGTGTTAAGAGCCAAAGCAACACAGCTAATCCGCATTGTCAAGCGGGGGCAAGCATGCAGACATGGATAAGACCACATCCTGAGCGTCCGTGTCCCCAAGGCACAGGCACCCAGCTCTCGCTAGGATGGGAAGTCATTTGTGAAGTCCTTTGCAACAGCCAGTCAAAGAGGTTAATTGAAAAATTCCTTAATGTCATTACGACAGAACTAGATTAACCCAGAGCTAATTCACTTTATTGTTCTGAAGAGAGGGGGGAACTCGACGTTGAACTCCAAGAGCAAACGTGAAGCCCGGAATTAGGGGCGAGGTGTTGTGTGTGTGTTTTTTTTAAAGGACTATGCCAGTTTAATTAAGATAGGGAACATTATTCACTGCTCTGCGCGGTTGGAAGGAGCAAAGTGGTATAGCGCTTGTCCGAATTCAGCGCCGTTTGCCTCTGGAAATCATGCTGGCTTTTATTTAGCCAAAAAGACAAAACTGTAACTACATCTTAAAGCTCAGCATAGCCTACTGTGCAATAATGGTCTGCGATACTGAAGTCTTTTTCCTACTGTATGTATAGTCCACTGGGGCTGAGTATAATCTGTTTAGAAATTAACATTTAATAACCTCTGTTTCCCCCTCATCATCAGGAGGTGCTGCTGAAAAGAGCGGCAGATCTCGTTGAAGCCCTATATGGAATGCCCCACAACAATCAGGTTTGTACGCACGCACACGCACACACACACGCACACGCACACACACACACACACATGCGCGCACACACACACAGCATCAATGCGCTATATCTCTGGCTCATTGCCAAGTCAACTACCAGTGCAAATTCACAGATTCCACACTGCTGTCTCCAGGAATCTTCACTGCTACTGTATGTGTAACTATAGGCTATATGCGCTGTGATAAACCATAAAGCCACGAACCAAAGCTTCAAAGCAAAGTAACCTATGACAATGGAGAGCCATAAATAACCAAAGCCAACTTCTCTGCTGCGCTCCCTCCCCCCCCCCCCCAGGAGATCATTCTGAAGAGGGCAGCTGACATCGCCGAGGCCCTGTACAGCGTTCCCCGCAACCACAACCAGATCCCCTCCCTCGCCAACACGGCCTCCCACGGCATGATGGGGGTCAACTCCTTCAGCAGTCAGCTAGCAGTCAACGTGTCCGAATCACAGGGGAACGACCAAGGTACGTTACATTACGGTATGTCACGGCGGCACAGGCAACTCCTGGACCACTTTTTTTAACTGTTTAATTATGTCATTGAAATTGTCAAAAGAATGTGAGAATAGCAGATAAATCAGCTTATTAATGCTATCCAGATGTATGTGTTTAGGGCTTAAGTGGTTAATTAACACTCAGGGCGCCAAGGGCCGATTCATACTCCTATTTTAGAGACGAATAAAAGTCGGTTCGGCGCTGTAGAGCCTACAATGTGTGTGTTGGCTCTTCGGTGCTACTGAACATTTCTGACGAGCCGAAATCATTTCGGCACTACAGCGCCGAAACAGCGGTAAAATAGGAGTATGAATCGGCCCCAAGCCGCCCCATAACCCGCCAGATGACGGGTTAGGATTTTACCCCTCTCAGATCGCCATACCCGCCATATGGCGGGTTATACGGTTTATATCAACTCCAACCTTTCCTGCTGTCCAGGTTGCTAGGCAGCGCCTAGCATGAGGATTAATGCGCGCGCACCCCCATAAGGATCCATTCATTGTGGATTATTTGCTGCTTTTTTTCTCAGAACATCCGTCTGACGTTCTGATATAAATAGTGATGTTTTTTTAATCGCATCGCGCCCGACATATTACCGTTTATGGCTAAAGCTAAGACATGTCGGCTGCTGCTCGTACAACTTTTTGCTCCTCCTCTCGCTGTGCTGGGCTGTGTGACCCGGAAGTAGTTGGCGCAAATACAGATATTGGCTTAACCAACTGAGTACCACAGACGAAAAACAGTCTAAGTCCAAATTTCATTCTGACCCCTCCACGAAAAGGCCTCGTTGTCCTGACCCCTTATCTATCTATCTAACATTATGGATAGTGTGGACTTAGACAGTTTTTCGTCTGTGGCATTCAATTTTGGGCGGGAACCCCTTTTGGTGTTAGCATTATGTTATGCTTTAGCTATTGAAAAATAGCAGATCTACAAGCTCATAGCGCGCCACTCGGTGGCGCGCTATGAGCTTGTAGATCTGCTATAAAATCGAAGAACGACTGACATAGAAACTTTTTCAGAAAACTGTCAGGAGGTCACCTTCATGGCTTGTGGTGGACATTATTGTCAAAATTACATGTTTGCCTTCACCTTCACCTACAATTTTTGCCATGGAGATACACAATGAGTGGACAATAACATTACCAGAAACGTGTGTGTGTTTAAATGGAACCAAATGGACCCTTACGTACAGGTCAATTTGGTTCCATTTGTACACTCTCCTTGCAAATAAAACATTTGAGAATTGGACTCCTAATATACATAGTGTCGTAGTAAATAAGTGTCATACAACATATTCTGACGAAGGTTTGGATAATTGACATTCAGTAATTGGGTTTTATGATCAACAAGAAAACAATGAAATCAAAGAATTGCCACAGAGAAGACCATTGGCCCTATTTTGCACCACACCTTACCCCTTATCCATAAACTTATTTGCCATTTTTTTACTATTTTGAAAAAATTAAAAAGTCCAACTAACCGATCTACATGGACACGTTGTGAGCTTGTAGATCGGCAATTTGAACTATTTTAAAAGTTTTTTCAAAATAGTAAAAAATGGCAAATACGTTTAAAGGACCACTTCACCACTTTTCAACCTATCTTCATATAATAGGTCCTCACTAATAATCATGAAAACATGGCGCAATCTTTTTCTACTCTGTCTGTGTCTCATAGGAGGGCTGTGGGCAGTTCAGAAACCGTCTTCCAGTGACATCATCGATGGGGAATACAAGCTAATAAAAACTGCAGGCTTTCTAGTCCTGAAAAGTTGCAATGCGAAAATGGAAGCCATCGTTCTCACGATAATGAAAATCTAAACATTTTTGTAAAACAATCTTGTTTAAAAAAGAATCTGCCTAATGATTATGTCACTGGAAGACGGTTTCTAAACTGCCCACAGCCCTCCTATGAGACACAGACTGAGTAGAAGAAAATCGTGCCATTTTATCATGATTATTAGTGAGGACCTATTATATGAAGATAGGTTGAAAAGTGGTGAAGTGGTCCTTTAAGGATAAGAGGTAAGGGGTGGCGCACGATATAGCCCCAAGTCTTTGCCACGGACACATCTGTCTGTGTGTACATATTGATGATCCCTGCATGGTTAACAGACAAGACTACCAACGATAACTCACTGCAAAAATGATGAATGTTTCCAAATTGAATGAACAAAATTAAGACTAAAACTCCATTCCCTCTCATCTTCTATGGGTTGGTTCTCCAGTGGGCTACAGCAGGAATACCAGCAGCGTATCCCCCCGGGGATACATCTCCAGCAGCACCCCGCAGCAGTCCAGCTACAACACCGTCAGCAACAGCATGAACGGCTACGGTAACGCTGGCATGAACCTCGGCGTGCCAAGCTCCCCGGGGTTCCTCAACGGGTCCTCTGCCAACTCCCCATATGGAAGTGAGTAGACGTGTTACTATCTGCCCACAGCATAAGCAGCAGTAGCAGCAGCAATAGTAGTAGTAGTCGTAGTAGTAGTAGTAGTGGGGGTAGCAAAGCAAAGTGTGCCCTTGAGCAAGGCATTGAACCCCTACCATGAAATGTTCTATGAGCAGGGTCTGGCTGTAAACAAGCATCTCGAGCTTAGTCCATTCACCCTGGGTAAACAAAGAACTTTGCTTTGCTTTGCTTAGCAGCAGCAGCAATAGTAGTAGTAGTCGTCGTAGTAGTGGTAGTAGTGGTGGGGGTAGCAGACAGTAAGCCGCACCCGTGATTTCATTGCAGCAGTTTCATTCTTTTCCCCGACCACTGTGAATCATGTATGACAGGGTTTACGATGTTGATATTGATGCTCAAAAAGTATATTACTCCTCGTTTATGGGGAATCTCGGCCCTCTTGTTGTCTGGGAGAAAGTATCGTGGAACTCTAGGAAAAAAAGAAATACGAGGGATGCTTCCTTCCTTGATATGTATATTTTACGAGCGCCAGTGTTGGGTCTGTACGAGATGTTGATGGTAGGGGCCCTGTAATGCCATGTGAGTACTGATCGTGTATCCCCCCCTTGGCAGTAACACTATCCCAGCCTTACCTTAACTGCCCTCTCTCCCTTCTACTCACAGCACGTTCTCACTCTCCCGCCCCCCCACCCCCCTTCTTGCCTTGCCTCCCCTATCGTCTCTGCAGTTAAACAAAAGAGCGCCTTCGCCCCTGTGGTCCGACCCCAGGCCTCCCCACCCCCCTCCTGCACCAGCGCCAACGGCAACGGACTGCAAGGTGAGCCCCCCTCACCCCCTCATCCCTTCCCCACGGACTACTGGTCAGATACCGCTGCTCAGGCCTCTGTCCGGTTTGGTGAGGGACTAATCATTACAAATATATTCATTTATTGACAAGCCAATTTACACCTTTTCAGCTTTACACACATGATGCACCACACCACATACATTACAGACTACATGGCGACACGATGCACACACGCATTCACATGCAAGCAACCGCCTCACGCTCGTACGCGTCCTGATGCCCTTTAATACAAATGATGTTCTCCGAAGGGCTTGATAGACTTCGTCGCACGGACCACAGAACACCGATCTACAAGCTCCCACGTTGCGCCGTGACACGTTGCGATCATTTGCAGATCAGCTATTTGCTGCGAGCGACACTGGAGCGCATCGACGTACAGATCCAAGCTTGAGGTCGCGGAGGAAGCACCTTCCCCAGGATTGTTTCAGTGATTATGTTTATTAGGTTTTGTGCGTGTGTCACGACCGCGATGATTGCGTCGAAAACAAGCTTAGCCGCAGTGTGTGCCCCAAGATTAATAACATTGGGCTTAATGAAGTGGGAAATTAAAGTTCATCTTGCTACACGTTCATACTTATTAATACATGTTGTGCAGAAATTAATGAGCAATGCCTTGCCATCATCTGCTGCTGGCAAACTTAAAAGCATTTCAACCATGACTCTACAAATATACTGAGAGCAGTGTAATAATACATCATCCCAGCACTTCACTAGCCGCCTAATTGTTAAAACGTGTGAAAATTCTGCATACATAAACTCTCGGGGTGATGTACAGTTGCTAATGATATCCTAAGCAGATGGTCTTTCGTAGAATAACGGAAGCTACCTTTGATCGCGACTAATCTCTCTTGGATAATGACACCGAAATAGGAACTCGGGGAAAGTGAGGTTTGGAGGACTAACGTTCACTGGAGTGATGGAGAACAGGGGAGGGAGAGAGAGAGAGAGAGAGAGGGAGATGAAGGGAATGAAAAAATAAAGGGGAGGAGGAGGAGGAGGAGGAGTGGTAGGACTGAGGGGAGCTTTAGAAGTGTCTGGTACTGTAGCACCGAGGCATTGTGGGTAGTGACCGTGCTGTTGCTCGGCCGTCACCGTGGTCGTCTCTCCTGGGAGTCTGGACCACTGTTTGCCAATACCCCGATGCCAGGAGAAATATCACACACAGCAAGACTGGCGTGCTGGGGGCTGAAATGTCAGAGCAAGAGGAAGCTTTTCAAAGTCCCCCCCCCGCTACTCGAAACCCCCCACAAATGCACATCTTTGTGGGCCGCGGCGCATACTGCAAACACTCCGAGGCACACGTGCAAACAGGCCACATTAAGGTATGCACTCCAGGTGCACGCGCACACATATATGCATGCACACAAAACGCGCTCGCTCGCAAATTCGCACGCGCTCGCTCGCACACGCTCGCGCACACACGCACTCGCGCACACACGCACTCGTGCACACACACGCACGCACGCTCGCGCTCGCACACACACACACACACACACACACACACACACACACACACACACACACAGTATATTTTTCTCATGAATATCCATACGTGCATCTATCCAGTAGTACTAATTACTGCTCTCTCTCCCTCTCTTCCAGCCATGTCCGGCCTGGTGGTCCCTCCTATGTAAAATGCACTTTTTTGTCATCTCAACTAAGCACCAGTCTACACACTACCACTTCACAGGACTCCCCTATAGCACACAGCACAAAGCTGGTGTAGTGTATAGTCAAACAAGCATATCGTTTTTAACGAGGAAGAAGAAGAAGAAGAAAAAAAATAAACAAGAAAAGAATGAAATATTTTTTTCTTCCTTTTGGAAGACTTCCACACAACCTTGAAGCAAAGGATTTTTTCTTTTTTCTTTTCTCTACCCATTTTACACGAGCTTGAAGAGGACACAGGATTGTGTTTATTTTGTGTGCCCCGTTAGCTTGTGCGTTTGGCCCCTCGGCTCTCTGACCAATCAACGATATTATGTTCAGCTGGTTAAAGAACTCTGTGGACTCACCAGTCGGTTGTAAAGTAAACACTGATGTACAGTAGCATTTGCCGATGAACTCGTTTTGCCTCAGAAATTGTTTTTTGTTTTGTTTTTGTTTTGTTTTTCTGTTTCCGACTCTCTTTTAACAGATCCACAAACAGTTTGTGTGTCTTTATAATGTGACTTTTTTGTATTTTTATGTGTCAGAAAAATTAACACATGGGGGCCAAGAAAGTTTGAATTTCAACTGGAAAAGTATATGAGATATATAATGTAGAAAAATGGATCATGAAGTACAACAAAAACGAGTTTTTAAAAAAAATCGGTGGGGCGGGGGGGGGAGGCGGGCGGGGGATATGGGGGCGTGGGTGGGTTAAGGTTGTATCATGTTTCACTCCTGCATTTTAAATTTAAATTAAATTTTTGTAATTTATTGTAGCTAGAAATCATCTTCAAAAAGTGGAAAAAAACTAATCTCTTGGATTCAACAACAAGCACACAGACGTGTATAAAGCACTCTGCTCTGTTGGAGAAAAACGGCATACTTCCATGTCTAGAACTTCCTTTTAAGCAAGTGTGTTTTGCCATGTTTTTCAACTTTTTTGCTAGCACTGTATATTAATGCATTTCTAGGCTACTGTGAAGTCCGTTTCTTGTCGATGAGGGGCAGCCTCCTCCTTCTAGCTCCGATTCCCTTCTGTGTTTTATATGTGGTTATAAAATTGTAGACTATTGTGATATTGCCAAACTTGTGCTAAATATTTATACATCTGTCTTTTTCATGTTCTTTTAGAATCAACAACAACTTAAAAAAAAAAACGTTAAAAAAAAAGAGAAATTAAAATCCATCGAGACCATAGGAGTAAAGTAGTTCATTGTCATCTTTCCGTTCAAATACACACTTGCGCTCACTTGAGGGAAATTTTGTAACATATCAACTATAAATAATGTATTTATCTCTGAAATTTTGTATATTGCTTTTCATTATGTATGTATTAATCGTCATGCCCTTAATATAGTGATGCAGCACAGATAATTCAGCCAAGAACTGTTGCCTTCATTTTTGTTTTCCTTTTTTGTATTTGATGAAATGCAAATATGTCCATTTTATTTCACGTGTATCCTCCAATTTGTGTTCCTCTTGTCAAGACTCTCTGTCCATTTTTTAAAAGGGAAGTCAAACTTTCATTGTTTATTTTTATATTGATTTTAAATTATCTATACAGACCATTTTTGGAGAAAAACTTTGTTGGTTGTATTTGTCAAATAAATTGTTTGTGACCCATAATGATAGTTGTTAAGACCCAATAGGAGACTAATTGTGCATGAGGGACAACCTTGGAGAAAAAAAAACACTCCATTTGTGGTTGCATTTTCTTTCTGTTTTGTAGAATGTATAGAAGTCATTTTTACTCACCACTACTCTTGCCACATAGCTTCAATGTGTTTACAGGGAAGAAACGTTCAAACAATGTCAACATTTGGAATGGAAACGGAAATGAATAAGTGATGTTTTATTAAAATTTTCAGTAAAAACACAATAGCCCCTCAACTGTGGACTTCTTCAGTTCTATGTGATCTCAGGCAAAACTGGCAAGTTTTTTCTTTAAATAAATACAAAGTTATCAAAACAAAACACGGCATTGATTCCGGAAGAAAACACCTGTAAATTTGTCTGTGAGTAGTAGTTGCATACCATAGATATAATTGTTTGCAAGCTGTGGAACCGTATACTATCCATAAAACAGTTGATAAACTGCCTTTCTCCTATTCTTTAAGTGAAACATTCTGACATTGTGACATATTCACCATATTTGACCGTTGTATCAGCATATCCTGCATATCTGTGGTCGCTTCGAGGGTTCCATTCATTGTAGACTTTTCATAAATGGTGCAAGCTTTTTATTCAAAGCAGCCCAAATGGGGCTCATTCAAATCCCTCATTTCATTGCATTAAGCCACCTAGTTAATAAAGAATCAATACATTGAAAGAGCAAGGTTATCCTTTGTCTATAAGGGCTGGTATCGTTTTGAACCTCTTATAGTTTGTGAGCTGAAAGGGGACCGCTGTGAAATCTATACTCATCAAGTGGGTCAAACAGAGAGAGCGCAGTGCTGCAGGGAAGAATAGTCTCTCTCCTTAACTAATTTAGGCCGGAAAAAATGTCTTCTAAATCCTGACAGTTTTCTGAAATACCTATGTTTCTAGGCCTATATCACTCAATATTTCATGTCAAGGACCCCCAAAAATTATCTGTAATTGGCCCCCCATCTGAAAATATGTTGTTCCAGGGACCTCCCCATGCAGAAGCAAAGATTTGAGTTAAAAAACGTTTGTTCTGAAAAAATAATATTCCAAATTTGACGCACATTTTCACGATTTTTCAAAAATAGCAGATCTACAAGCTCGTAGCGCGCCACTCGGTGGCGCGCTATGAGCTTGTAGATCTGCTATTTTTTCAATAGCTAAAGCATAACATAATGCTAACACCAAAAGGGGTTCCCGCCCAGAATGGGTTAAAAACAACTGAACATCTTATCTGGCATCCTGAGTGGTCACGGCGAGCAGGTCACAAAATGTCAATTTCTCATCAAGGCAACATTGTCCGTGGCCACCCCATGCTTTAATGCACAATTAAGGGAATGCAAGTTGAGCAGCAATCAGCATATCAAGGCTTATTATGTAAGCTGCGGCGTTGCAAAGAGATCTCGCGGCAACATAAGATAGCACAGGAGTCTGTGCTGATAGCGCGACGGGGGCACTAGACAGACACTCAAAGAGCGATTCAATTTTCGACTGTGATCGCCTTGTGCCTCAAAACACTCCCTCGATAATCCAATGTGTCTGATAACAATAGCCACACATCTGCTTCCCTGACATGGCACTATCTGTTTCAGATACACATACACGGGTCTGGATCTATCGCCTTTTGCTCACTGCCTGTCTCTATTATTTAATGACAAAACCTATCTGCGGCCAAGGACTTACACAAGTGTGCAATTGTATCGTCTATGAACTCTTAACTATCCTATTAACCCCCTGAAGCCCTATATATACTTCATCGTACGATAAAAAAAAAATGCTGATATTACAAGCTCACGTGTCACAAATGTGACGTGTGTCGGGACTCGCGGAGTTTGTAGATCTGCTATTTGTGCTACTTTTAACCGATTTTGGGCGGGAACCCCTTTTGGTGTTAGCATTATGTTATGCTTTAGCTATTGAAAAATAGCAGATCTACAAGCTCATAGCGCGCCACCGAGTGGCGCGCTACGAGCTTGTAGGTCTGCTATTTTTGAAAAATCGAAGAACGACTGACATAGAAACAGCTTTTTCAGAAAACTGTCAGGATGTAGAAGACATTTTTAGAATCTGATCTCAGGTCAAAATGGGTTAAAATGTACAAATTAGCAAAAGAGCAACCATGAATATTGTATTTCCAGAAATCTATTCTCTCCGATATACCACAAAAAGACGTCGAGCAACAGCAAAAAAGGCTAAATGAATATAAGAGGAGAATTGTGAGTGAGCGCAAACTGTAAATGCATACTCTGGGTTGGCACGCGCTGGCCACTTATTGTGGGCTTTTGAAAACACCAAAGTGGCGTATTGCCTCACCGGGGCTTCTCTCCGTCGTCCCAGTCTGACCAGGCACCAGCTCTGCCACACCACTCAATCATTGTGAGAGCCTCTTTATTGGAGAGCTCTAATGGCCACCCTCCACCATGATCTTAATGTGTGCATTAAATATTTATAAATCCTGGGTCAATAACGCCCCATAACCAGGGGTCTGCCTGACAGACCCCCCCACCCATACCATGTGGCTTGCCTTTCCCTCAAACGCAGGCAAAAGGTCAGCGGGTCACGCAATCAAAAGAGAGAGAGCCTCGCCACATCCATATGTTGCCACTCTTATCAAGACTTTCCTCTGTACTGCTTATCTGTCAAAGGAAAGAATTATTGAAAGCAATATCGATCTTAATCCATTCTAGACGGGAACCCCTTTTGGTGTTTTAACTAAGCATTATGTTATACTTTAGCTATTGAAAAATAGCAGATCTACAAGCTCATAGCGCGCCACCGAGTGGCGCGCTACGAGCTTGTAGGTCTGCTATTTTTTTTAAATCGTGAAAATGCGGCACAAATCTTTGAATATATAGACTTTTTTTTATTTCGACGTCAGGTCAAAATGGATTAACTAGCCTTGTGTTGCTGAGGGCCAAGCTTCAAACATCTGCTCATGCATTGTTACATACAAGAAGAAAAAAAAACCACACACTTCAATAATAATATAAGACCGGAGCAGTGCTATTGAACGTCTCAGTTCACCGACGACTGCATGCACGGAGCATGGCGACTAATAAACTCGCTAATGCGGCAAGCCGACTGCGGTTTGGTGAAAGTTAATATTCGATAATAACCTCGTTTAGCTGAAGTCATACTGCGACGCAGTGAGGTGCCGTGTGCCAAAAAGAACAGGCTGCATACAGTATGTGTTAGGGTTAGTTCTATGGAGCATAAATTAGGCTTTAACCCATTTTGACCTGACGTCGAAATTTAAAAGAATGTCTTCTAAATGATGACAGTTTTCTGAAAAGCCTCATGTTTCGGTATCAGTGGTGCTCAATATTTCATGTCAAGGACCCCAAAAATTGGCCACCGACCCCCATCTGAAAATATATTGTTCCAGTGACCCCCCCCCCGGAAGCTTTGAGTTAAAAACGTTCACTCTGAAAGAATATACATTCAAAGATTTGAGCCACATTTTGAAAAATAGCAGATCTACAAGCTCATAGCGCGCCACTCGGTGGCGCGCTATGAGCTTGTAGATCTGCTATTTTTCAATAGCTAAAGCATAACATAATGCTAACACCAAAAGGGGTTCCCGCCCAAAATGGATTAATGCAGAATTTTAATTTTCTGCGTAGCTCAGCGTCTGCATTGGGTGACTTGGTTGCTTTTTACGTGACTATATCCAGGCTGCTGCGCTATCCTACGCCGGTTCAGGTGAAAGATTGTGCTCCGGTGATAGCGCGGCACAAAAGAGCGACCGGACAATGAGCCAGTCAATGGAGAGCTCCAGTTGAAAGAGCCACAATGGCCGTGCATGCTGGGAATTGGGCTGGATGATATAAAGGAATGAAACCTTCATTGAGGCCATGGAGGACAAGCATTCAGAAACGGGGTTTTGTTTGTTTCTTTATCAATCTGTCGTTTTCCCATGAGGAAAAACAATTCAAACTGACCTTAATCCATTGAGACCTGGAACGCATCCATGTCACGTTAGCGTTTAACCACATTAACCATTAACCCATTTTGGGGCGGGAACCCCTTTTGGTGTTTTAAACATTGTTATAATTTAGCTATTGAAAAATAGCAGATCTACAAGCTCATAGCGCGCCACCGAGTGGCGCGCTATGAACTTGTAGGTCTGCTATTTTTGAAAAATCGTTAAAATGTGCCTCAAATCTTTCCGAAAATTGTCATGATTTAGAAAACTTTTTTTTTTTAATTTCGACGTCAGGCCTGAATGGGTTAAAAGAGAATATTACCTTACGCCATCCACTCCCTATGTAAGTCTTATTTGAGGATCTTATATGTTCAGGGGGTGTTGATGTACGTAATACCTTTTGTGCCCTTATGTGTACCGTAGCAAGATAGGACAGGTCCATAAAAATAAAAAAGGTGGCCTAGCTGGGCCATGGCTCAGTGGTCCAGGCACCTTGGCTGGTAATCCAGTCTGGCAGTGTGCCGCGGGTTCGACTCCCGATCCCGACGGCCTTTACTGCATGTCTTCCCCCCATCTCTCTCTCCCCGTTTCCTGTCAGCCTACTGTCTGTCCCTCCGTAAAAAATATAAAATAAAGGCGAAAGCCACAAAAAAAAACATTTAATAAAACTAAAAAAGGTGAACAATAGTTTCTCTCTACTATACTCTCTGGTCAGTGCTGAGGAGAGTACTGTACTTTTTGAAGACTTAGCTCTTTTGCCGGCCCGGACAGGATTTGGGCAACAGCTGAAGGAAAAAGCAGCTGCAAATCGCTCCTATGAATTTGAAGATTATACAGGAGTCTGTGCTACCGTTTGTCGTAAAACTGCACAAGAGGAGTAGATAGATAGTAACTTTCTGATGACTGACCTTTTTTTTCCCCTTCCCTTTTTCCAACAGTTCCACATTAGCCGAGTCTCTTGGTTGTGAATCAGATAAGACACTAGTTCCCCATAGCTACTCTACACGGGGAGTCAGCTTTGCAAGGAAAACTCCAGATCCCTCACAAAGGATTTCCACTTCACTCGCTGCCTTGCAGTCAAGAAGGATGAGCGAAAAGTATCTCAGTGCTCTGAAATCCATTAAGCCGTTTTGACCTGGGAGCGATTCTACAAATGTCTTCTAAATCCTGACGGTTTTCTGAAAAGGCTATGTTTCTGTGTCAGTCGTTCTTCGATTTTTCAAAAAATAGCAGACCTACAAGCTCGTAGCGCGCCACTCGGTGGCGCGCTACGAGCTTGTAGATCTGCTATTTTTCAATAGCTAAAGCACAACATAATGCTAACACCAAAAGGGGTTCCCGCCCAAAATGGGTTAAACTTGTATTTGGGTGTCATTTGATACATCATCAATGTTTCAGTGCATTTTCAAACCCACAAATGCTAGGATTTACCCCTGGCAGAAGAGAGATACAGTATTCAGCATATTCCCCCCCCCCCCCCCCCCCCCCTATGAACTTCGCTTAGTCCAAGAGGACTATAGGCGGCAAAGAAACTCCTGGTCAGAGTGTGTTAGGCTACAGTAATAAAATAATATCGCTTGAACTGAATTGACTGCCACAGTCTCCACCATATAGAGCTTCTTTCATAGTGCCCCTCTGTACTGCTTTGTCCAGTAGTTCTGGATATGATATCATCTATTAACCCATTTTGACCTGGGAACGATTCTGCAAATGTCTTCTAAATCCTGACCGTTTTCTGAAATAGGCTACCCATGTTTCTGTATCGGTGGTGCTCAATATTTCATGTCAAGGACCCCAACAATGATATGACATTGGCAAGCCGACCCCCATCTGAAAATATGTTGTTCCAGGAACCCCTCAGAAGCAAAGATTTGAGTTCAAAACGTTTGCTCTGAAAGAATATATATTCAAAGATTTGTGCCGCATTTTCACGATTTTTCAAAAATAGCAGACCTACAAGCTCGTAGCGCGCCACTCGGTGGCGCGCTACGAGCTTGTAGATCTGCTATTTTTCAATAGCTAAATTATAATAGAATGTTTAAAACACCAAAAAGGGTTCCCGCCCAGAATGGTTTAATAATGTATTGGCAATGGATTACATAAAAAAGAGAGCAGAAATAACATCCAATATTCATGCCCCCTGAGCTTGACTGTGTCCAATCCGTTTGGCCCATAAAACCTTAGCCCCATTTCCATATCCGCTGTGGGTCGCGACAGGTCTGCCGCACAAAGACTCAACAGAAACAGCTCAACTCAGGAAAAGGGCAGTAAAAAAACCGGGTGGATTTCTGAACCCTTATGAAACTATAGGCCCCGTTTGGGGGAGAGAAAGAAAAGAAGAAAAAGCTCTTTTCCCGATTTCAGCTCCTGCGAAAAAACCTGGTACTGTATTTCCCTCTTTAACCCATTTTGGACTGAGGTCAAAATTTAAAAAAGTCTTCTAAATGATGAAAATCTTCTGAAAAACCTCATGTTTCTATATCGGTGGTGCTCAATATTTCATGTCAAGGACCCCAAAAATGATATGTAATTGGCCCCCCCATCTGAAAATATGTTGTTCCAGGAACCCCTCGGAAGCAAAGGTTTGAGTTAAAAACTCTGAAAGAATATACATTCAAAAGATTTGAGGCACATTTTCACCACTTTTCAAAAATAGCAGACCTTCAAGCTTGTAGATCTGCTATTTTTCAATAGCTAAAGCATAACATAATGCCAACACCAAAAGGGGTTTCCCGCCCAAAAGGGGTTAATTGTGCCACTTGAGAAATTGACGTGCCTCTGAAACATGGCATGAATCTCACAGTTATTGCAGTCCCCTTGGCGGGGAATGTTGATACAACATCTGCATGCTATAGAAAGTAATGGAAGTAGCAGAGGTGGCAGCTGCAACTCTGCAGGAAGTGTGCCATTTTGCAGGCAGTGCTGCTGTGAGAACCACTAACAGTCTGCCCGGTCTTGCAAGCAAACTCCTGATTGCCAGGACACTGACAAACACGACGGGTCTGCGAGAGCTGCATCCTGGGGGATGACAGCTCCTGTTTGATTGTCAATAAGGCTCATTAGCAGAAAAAATGGGGAAAGCGAAAAGAGATTAAATGGCTTGAGACAGGGTCCCCCCCCCCCTCACGCTACGCTATTATGGAAGGATTTATCACAGGGCCTTATTTCATCAATTCAACATTAAAAACCCACTCGTCGCCTTCAAACATTGTTCTGACTATATTAAAATTAATTTCTCATCGTAGAAATCCTTCCAAGCCAAAGCTACTACGCTATTTTAGGTTATGGTCCGTCCTGATATTGCGCATTAGCGCAAAGCTATCCGACAATAACAGAACCAACAAATTATAATCGAGCCCTTTTAATCCATTCTGAACGGGAACCCCCTTTTGGTGTTTTAACTAAGCATTATGTTATACTTTAGCTATTGAAAAATAGCAGATCTACAAGCTCATAGCGCGCCACTGAGTGGCGCGCTACGAGCTTGTAGGTCTGCTATTTTTGAAAAATCGTGAAAATGCGGCGCAAATCATTGAATAAATATTCTTTCAGAGCGAACGTTTTTAACTCTTTGCTTCTGGGGGAGGTTCCTGGAACAACATATTTTCAGATGGGGGTCGGCGGCCAATTACATATATTTCTGGGGGTCCTTGACATGAAACTGTTTGAGAACCACTGACATAGAAACATGGGGTTTTTCAGAAAACTGTCAGGATTTAGAAGACATTTGTAGAATCCGGTCAAAATGGGTTAACAGCGCCTTGCATAAAGCTTTTTTCCTCCAGCCCCTCTTAAGCCACTCTCATCTTCAGAACACTGGCGGATGTTTTCCTCCCATCCCTGGGAGGAATGGGCCCCACAAAGCAGTGTGTAAGGGTCTTTCCCTGAAGAGTCCTTGTCACTCGGCGCCAAACCTCTGTGATTATCGTTGTTTTTGCAGAGAGTGTCCATGCCTGCCAATACCGCTGTTCCATAAATGAATTTGGCCCCTCGTCAACGAATTACCTAACACGCAGAACTGTGTATGTGTCACATCCAATTCCAGCTCACCGGCTTTGGTTGCCGCGTGTTCGGCTGGAGGACTTAATCATCAATCGTCAATCATAATAAGCGAAGCACATTGATAGTTTTTTTTTCCTTCCCCTTGCATAGTTAACCCGTTTAGGCCTGACGTCGAAGTTTAAAAAAAATGTCTTCTAAATCCTGACAGTTTTCTGAAACACCTATGTTTCTATATGTCAGTGGTGCTCAATATTTCATTTCAAGGACCCCACAAATTATATGTATTTGGCCGCCGACCCCCCATCTGAAAATATGTTGTTCCAGGAACCCCCCCCAGAGGCAAAGATTTGAGTTAAAAACGCTCTGAAAGATTTGTGCCACATTTTCACGATTCTTCAAAAATAGCAGACCTACAAGCTCGTAGCGCGCCACTCGGTGGCGCGCTATGAGCTTGTAGATCTGCTATTTTACAATAGCTAAAGTATAACATAATGTTTAAAACACCAAAAGGGGTTCCCGCCCAGAATGGATTAAATAAAGTGTAAAGGGAGAACTTAAAGCTGACCTTGTTAAATTGGGACCACAATTTATATTCCTAATTTAGTGTATGGATTAATTAGTCTTGGCAAATGTGCATATCAGTTTCCGTGTGGCATAGCTTAACCCATTTTGGGCGGGGAGCCCTTTTGGTGTCAGCATTATGTTATGCTTTAGCTATTGAAAAATAGCAGATCTACAAGCTCATAGCGCGCCACCGAGTGGCACGCTACGAGCTTGTAGGTCTGCTATTTTTGAAAAATCGAAGAACGACTGACATAGAAACATAGCTTTTTCAGAAAACTGTCAGGATGTAGAAGACATTTTTAGAATCTGATCTCAGGTCAAAATGGATTAAGGAACTATATGTGGCTGATCAAAATCCTTGCAGACTTTCATATCAAGGAATGTTTGGAACAGTATCCGTCAATCTAATCTTTACCCGTCACGAGCGTTTTACCCAAATAAAAGTATTTTTAGCTGCACTATTGAAATTAAAATTTAATTGGACAGCTCACAAGTAATCAAGTAGACCCACACTTTCCATGACCCCCTTTGGTTTAACCCATTTTGGGCGGGAACCCCTTTTGGTGTTAGCATTATGTCATGCTTTAGCTAATGAAAAATAGCAGATCTACCAGCTCATAGCGCGCCACCGAGTGGCGCGCTACGAGCTTGTAGGTCTGCTATTTTTGAAAAATCGAAGAACGACTGACATAGAAACTTTTTCAGAAAACTGTCAGGATGTAGAAGACATTTTTAGAACTTACCCTACCTTAGATAGCACTTTTTAGACTTAGATAGCATTTGAAACAGACTTATAGCATGTCATGTAGACAGCACAATAATTGCATTGTATGTAGTCACAGCACTTCATAGTACAGCATAGTATAGTATATGTATAGTTTATATGTATAGTGTCATTACATAGATATGTTCTAGTTACGTTCTTAGCTTACGCATGTTTCATGATAAATGCATTTTATATATGTGATGTATTCCTATGCTTTTTTGTTCTTGCTTAATGTAAGTCGCTCTGGATTAAGAGCGTCTGCTAAATGCCTAAATTGTAAATTGTAGAATCTGATCTCAGGTCAAAATGGCTTAATCTCAGCAATACATCCATCTCGCCACTTCACCTCATAGGAAAAATGAATCCATCAACTGTTATCAGAAACTAATGTACTCACTCACTCACACACACACACACACACACACACAGACACACATAAAATATTCTAATTGGGCAAGAACGCATTTTTGCACGAGGCTGAAAGAATTTGGCAACCGGCGCGCTCATATTTTCCTTTCTCCCTGATCCAATGCACTCCTCTCTCTCCCCGTCATATAGATCGGGAGTCTGCGGGGCCCAGAGGCGCTGACAGAGCCCAGATGCTCCCAGTCTGTCTGGTGGGGGGACTGAGGGGAGAGAGAGACTGGTGCCATGGGGTCCTGGAGCCTCTGAAGTGCCGCCCCGCCCAGTCAACATGACCAAGGCTAGACCTGCACTTTCTCCAGTCCGAGACACTCTCCTTACCGCGCTGACAACCGGCCTATAGAGTCGGCCTATAGAGTCATAGATTGATACGTGAAAGAATACACACTCACGCTCGGCCGGCCGGCGCTCGCTCGCTCGGCTCGCTCTCACGTAATGTATGACCATTCATCAGACGGTCCTAATTAGAGAGCCGCCCCGGACCAACGGCTGAGTTCATAAGGTTACGCTGACATACTGACACAAGGTTACACACGTCGCACGCACGCACGCACGCACGCACGCACGCACGCACGCACGCACACACACACACACACACACACACACACACCTATACTGTATCAGGGTTTCTTTTGCATTCCCATTTAAAGCCATTCTCTCTCACCCACCAGTGTCCTAGACTTCACTCGATTGAAAGGGAGGGGGGGGGGGGGGGGGGGGGGGGGGTCTCTTTGTTCTAAAAGAAACAAAAAAAAGGAGAGGCACCATACGAATCCTCCGTCCTCCCATCCTCCCCTCTCTCTCTCTCTCAAAACACACAAAGATCATTACAAGAGCATCAAAGTATGGCATGTTTGAAATGATATTTCTCTTTGTAGTCGTGGCGTGGCGTCGCACTGTGCTGGTATTAGCCCATTTTGGGCGGGAACCCCTTTTTGGTGTTAGCATTATGTTATGCTTTAGCTATTGAAAAATAGCAGATCTACAAGCTCATAGCGCGCCACCGAGTGGCGCGCTACGAACTTGTAGGTCTGCTATTTTTGAAAAATCGAAGAACCACTGACATAGAAACATAGCTTTTTCAGAAAACTGTCAGGATGTAGAAGACATTTTTAGAATCTGATCTCAGGTCAAAATGGGTTAGATGGTGCTGCAGCAGCTGTCGTGGGGCTTGGGCTGCGTGGTGCCTCTAGTGTCAGGGCCTCTGAGGCCTATGGGCCGTCCCGGCAGACAGACAGACAAGACAGACAGACAGAGGGGTGTGGGGGGGTAACCTGATAGCGTAGCCAAGGCCCCCAGTCTGATATCTGCCTATCTTGCTATCCACCGTGTCTGTCTGACTTGACTGTTGGACGTGGACCTACTGTATCCTCCCAACAGCTTGTGGCTGTGTGAGTTAACCCATGTTGACCTGAGATCAGATTCTAAAAATGTCTGTTTGGAAAATGTTTTTAGTTTTCTGAAAAAGCTATGTTTCTATGTCAGTCGTTCTTTGATTTTTTCAAAAATAGCTAAAGTATAACATAATGCTTAGTTAAAACACCAAAATGGGTTCCCACCCAAAATGGGTTAACCCCCCCACCCCCCCCTTATTACAGTGGTGGGCAAACTATTACAAAATTACATTACATTACATTTCAAAATGTCTAAAGATTGCAATAACTCTGAGAGTGTATGAATGGAACCAAATGTATAGCCGTAAGGGTCCATTTGGTTCCATTTGTACACTCTCAGAGTTACAGACCAGTAAGGGTCTATTTGTTTCCATGTGTACACTCTCAGAGTTACAGACCAGTAAGGGTCCATTTGTTTCCATTTGTACACTCTCAGAGTTACAGACCAGTAAGGGTCCACTTGGTTCCATTTGTACACTCTCAGAGTGACAGACCTGTAAGGGTCCATTTGTTTCCATTTGTACACTCTCAGAGTTACAGACCAGTAAGGGTCCATTTGTTTCCATTTGTACACTCTCAGAGTTACAGACCAGTAAGGGTCCATTTGTTTCCATTTGTATACTCTCAGAGTTACAGACCAGTAAGGGTCCATTTGTTTCCATTTGTACACTCTCAGAGTTACAGACCAGTAAGGGTCCATTTGTTTCCATTTGTATACTCTCAGAGTTACAGACCAGTAAGGGTCCATTTGTTTCCATTTGTACACTCTCAGAGTTACAGACCAGTAAGGGTCCATTTGTTTCCATGTTTACACTCTCAGAGTTACAGACCAGTAAGGGTCCATTTGTTTCCATTTGTACACTCTCAGAGTTACAGACCAGTAAGGGTCCATTTGTACACTCTCAGAGTTACAGACCAGTAAGGGTCTATTTGTACACTCTCAGAGTTACAGACCAGTAAGGGTCCATTTGTTTCCATTTGTACACTCTCAGAGTTACAGACCAGTAAGGGTCCATTTGGTTCCATGTGTACACTCTCAGAGTTACAGACCAGTAAGGGTCCATTTGTACACTCTCAGAGTTACAGACCAGTAAGGGTCCATTTGGTTCCATTTGTACACTCTCAGAGTTACAGACCAGTAAGGGTCCATTTGTACACTCTCAGAGTTACAGACCAGTAAGGGTCCATTTGTACACTCTCAGAGTTACAGACCAGTAAGGGTCCACTTGGTTCCATTTGTACACTCTCAGAGTTACAGACCAGTAAGGGTCCATTTGTTTCCATTTGTACACTCTCAGAGTTACAGACCAGTAAGGGTCCATTTGTTTCCATTTGTACACTCTCAGAGTTACAGACCAGTAAGGGTCCATTTGTACACTCTCAGAGTTACAGACCAGTAAGGGTCCATTTGTTTCCATTTGTACACTCTCAGAGTTACAGACCAGTAAGGGTCCATTTGTACACTCTCAGAGTTACAGACCAGTAAGGGTCCATTTGGTTCCATTTGTACACTCTCAGAGTTACAGACCAGTAAGGGTCCATTTGTACACTCTCAGAGTTACAGACCAGTAAGGGTCCATTTGTACACTCTCAGAGTTACAGACCAGTAAGGGTCCACTTGGTTCCATTTGTACACTCTCAGAGTTACAGACCAGTAAGGGTCCATTTGTACACTCTCAGAGTTACAGACCAGTAAGGGTCCATTTGTTTCCATTTGTACACTCTCAGAGTTACAGACCAGTAAGGGTCCATTTGTACACTCTCAGAGTTACAGACCAGTAAGGGTCTATTTGTACACTCTCAGAGTTACAGACCAGTAAGGGTCCATTTGTTTCCATTTGTACACTCTCAGAGTTACAGACCAGTAAGGGTCCATTTGGTTCCATGTGTACACTCTCAGAGTTACAGACCAGTAAGGGTCCATTTGTACACTCTCAGAGTTACAGACCAGTAAGGGTCCATTTGGTTCCATTTGTACACTCTCAGAGTTACAGACCAGTAAGGGTCCATTTGTACACTCTCAGAGTTACAGACCAGTAAGGGTCCATTTGTACACTCTCAGAGTTACAGACCAGTAAGGGTCCACTTGGTTCCATTTGTACACTCTCAGAGTTACAGACCAGTAAGGGTCCATTTGTTTCCATTTGTACACTCTCAGAGTTACAGACCAGTAAGGGTCCATTTGTTTCCATTTGTACACTCTCAGAGTTACAGACCAGTAAGGGTCCATTTGTACACTCTCAGAGTTACAGACCAGTAAGGGTCCATTTGGTTCCATTTGTACACTCTCAGAGTTACAGACCAGTAAGGGTCCATTTGTACACTCTCAGAGTTACAGACCAGTAAGGGTCCATTTGGTTCCATTTGTACACTCTCAGAGTTACAGACCAGTAAGGGTCCATTTGTACACTCTCAGAGTTACAGACCAGTAAGGGTCCATTTGTACACTCTCAGAGTTACAGACCAGTAAGGGTCCACTTGGTTCCATTTGTACACTCTCAGAGTTACAGACCAGTAAGGGTCCATTTGTTTCCATTTGTACACTCTCAGAGTTACAGACCAGTAAGGGTCCATTTGTACACTCTCAGAGTTACAGACCAGTAAGGGTCCATTTGGTTCCATTTGTACACTCTCAGAGTTACAGACCAGTAAGGGTCCATTTGTACACTCTCAGAGTTACAGACCAGTAAGGGTCCATTTGGTTCCATTTGTACACTCTCAGAGTTACAGACCAGTAAGGGTCCATTTGTACACTCTCAGAGTTACAGACCAGTAAGGGTCCATTTGTACACTCTCAGAGTTACAGACCAGTAAGGGTCCACTTGGTTCCATTTGTACACTCTCAGAGTTACAGACCAGTAAGGGTCCATTTGTTTCCATTTGTACACTCTCAGAGTTACAGACCAGTAAGGGTCCATTTGTTTCCATTTGTACACTCTCAGAGTTACAGACCAGTAAGGGTCCATTTGTTTCCATTTGTACACTCTCAGAGTTACAGACCAGTAAGGGTCCATTTGTTTCCATTTGTACACTCTCAGAGTTACAGACCAGTAAGGGTCCATTTGTACACTCTCAGAGTTACAGACCAGTAAGGGTCCATTTGTTTCCATTTGTACACTCTCAGAGTTACAGACCAGTAAGGGTCCATTTGTTCTGTCGTTACAGACCAGTAAGGGTCCATTTGGAACCCAGTCAAGGAACCCTGACAGAGATTGAGAACCACTGCTTCATTATATTTTACCAGTGGTGGAAAAAAGTATACATTTCTTTACTTAAGTAAAAGTATCAATATAGAAATACTCTGTTATAAGTAAAAGTCTGGTACAAAAGTAATGGCATCAAAGTACCAAAGGATACTCATGATGCAAAATATCCGTTTCACAAGGTGTCTTAAAGTATAAAATGTATAAAAAATCTTTTGAAAATAGCAGATCTACCAGCTCACAACGCGTCGCATCGCGGCTTAAAGGAGAATTCCATGCTAGAAGGCTTTCTTATCTTTCTTTGTAGTTGTTACGTCCCCACCAAAGAGGTCCAGGTGGTATTTTGTGCAAAACCTCCTTATTGGCTATTTCCCCTACCATGAGCCCTCAATGAATTTAATTGAAGTGAATGGGAATTGAATGGTGCTATGGGGTGTTGCGCTAAATTATTTTTTTGTATATATCCTCTCTTCATAATGTAAATAATATCCCAAGCGGCACACTTTACTACTTATTTCGATGGAAATAAGCGAATTAGCACAACACCCCAGCATAGCCCCATTCAATTCAATGCAATTCATTGAGGGCTTATGGTAGCGGAAATAGCCAATAAGGACCTCTTTGGTGGGGACGTAACAACTACAAAGAAAAGAAAGGTAAGAAAGGTAAGAAAGCCTTCTAGCATGGAATTCTCCTTTAAGTTACTTTCAACCACTGTATTTTACCCTCTTTTTGGGGTTTCCTCCTTCCTATTTGCAGCGTAGAAAACTTCTGCTCAAGTTTTGGAGCCTTGCGACCGAACGTTGCGGTTTCTCAAATGTTTCCGAAACGCGGCTCCAGGAACAAGTCGTGCCACATTATAGTGGCTGTGACTTTTACCAGAGGGTCTAGGGTTGTGATAATGTTCAAATTATGAGTGGAGATGTATGACACACAGGGAGACGAGGACGAGAGTGTGAGAGATGGCAGCGCAAGAGTGTGTTTGTATTTGATGTGGGGGCAGAAAATTGCTCTATAATGAGGATGGGGTGGCAGGATATGAGATGGGAAGTGTGTGGAGAGACAGGATATAACTTATGAGAGAAGGGAAAGAAACGGTATAGGTATAGGAAACACTTTGCTTTGTTTTTTGGGGCCTGCATAAAAAAAAGCCACAAAAAATATTTCTTCTTGCTTCTATGAGGCGTGATTAATACAGCCTTGGCCAGGTCAGAGCCCAGCGCTAACATTGTGAATGCCACCAACCGTAGCCGCGCGCGTGCTCTTTCCGGGGCTCAATTGAGTGTGTGTCATATGTGAGAGTGAGTGTGTGCGTGTGTGTGTGCGCGCGTGTGTGTGTGTGTGCGCGCGCACGTGTGTGTGTGTGTGTGTGAGAGGGGGTTAATAAATGTTGAATCAAACGCCGCACGAGACACTCACACTCCTTAAGGGTTGCCCATTAGCGGTGTGTGGGTGCATGGGGAGTTTATCAGTGTCTGGGTGATTTATGAAGTCAGACTCAATATCATCCTCTTCACCCACACACATATGGACATTACACATTGCACACACATGTGCACTGCACACACACACGGACACGCGCACGCACGCACGCACACGGGCACGCTCGTGCATATGCACGTGCACGTGCGCGCTCCGTCCTCGCCGAGATGGAAGCAGATATTAGGGTAAAAATTAAAGGTTTCGCCGAGATTAACAGTGCGGATGATGAGATCGTCAGAGCCTCTTTTAATCTAATTCCTTTTTATCACGGAGCCAGCGTGACGCGGTAGTGGTGAACTGCGCGCACATGCGCGTGCATGCGCACGCGCGCACACACATGCACACACACACACACACACTTGGAATCAAAAACTATAATATATATCAAAAAAATATTTTTTTTCCCGAAGAGACTCCTTTTGATACCTAAGCCCTTAACGCGGCCAATTTACTTGGGGAGTCGCCGGTTGATGGTTGGACTCCTATATCTTTCAAAGCACCGCCGTGAAACAAACAACAAACAACAACACAGAACTCTACAGGCGTACAACATCGAAGTATCTTCTTTAGCTGTGAAATTGCGCCGACGTTCCAAAAGAATTTACTTAGCCATGAGCGTAATAAAAAAAGGGTGCTTACAGTGCACTTCAGAGTGCGCCTGCCTTAACCCATTTTGGGCGGGAACCCCTTTTGGTGTTTTAAACATTATGTTGTAATTTAGCTATTGAAAAATAGCAGATCTACAAGCTCATAGCGCGCCACCGAGTGGCGCGCTACGAGCTTGTAAGTCTGCTATCTTTTGAAAAATCGTGAAAATGTGGCGCAAATCTTTGAATATATATTCTTTCAGAGCGAACGTTTCTAATTCAAATCTTTGCTTCTATGGGAGCGTCCCTGGAACATATTTTCAGATGGGGGTCGGCGGCCAAATACATATATTTTTGGGGGTCCTTGACATGAAAATGTTTGAGAACCACCGATATAGAAACATGAGGTTTTTCAGAAAAAAATAAATTTTAAAAAGATTTTTTTTTTAAATTTTGAGGTCAGGCCTACATGGGTTAAATGGGACCCCTTGTGGCTGTGTCACAGCTCCCTTCGTTAGGGGGCTGACGGTAGCCTGTAGTCACCACAGGCATCATTAGCCCCTCTGTGAAACCACAGACTGAGACCCATTCTTCATCTGCCTGTCTGCTGCCTCCTCAACATCTATGCTGCGAATCGTTGTGCTCCTCCAATGGCAGAGCGGAGTGAGTCCAGCGCCATGGCAGCTACATCCGAACGGTAGCTGATAGGGTAAAGAAATTCATGAGGAAAAAAAGAAGAAGAAGAAGAAGGAGAAAAATGCAGCACGGTTCAAATGTATTCAGCGAGTGGGGGCCTATTGAATTGGTTCTGTAAAGGTTAGAGTGGAGGTTATTTTCGGAAGGGGGGATTATTAGGGGCTAACATGGGAGAGGAATAAGCGTGGGGCCAGCGCGGGTCACCCTGGAAATATATACGCTAGAAAAGTGGAGAGAATCATAGATTTGGGATGGAAAGTGAAAGTGAGCAGTTCACTAAACTGCTGTAATGGTCAATGTGAAAATAATGACTTAACCCATTTAGGCCTGATGTCGAAATTTAAAAAAAATATTTTTAAAATGTATTTTTTTTCCTGAAAATCCTCATGTTTCTATATCAGTGGTTCTCAATATTTCATGTCAAGGACCCCAAAAATGATATGTAATTGGCCACCGAACCCCATCTGAAAATATGTTGTTCCAGGGACCATCCCCCGGAAGGAAAGATTTGAGTTAAAAAACGTTCAAAGATTCGTGCCGCATTTTCACGATTTTTCAAAAATAGCAGATCTACAAGCTCATAGCGCGCCACCGAGTGGCGCGCTATGAGCTTGTAGATCTGCTATTTTTCAATAGCTAAAGCATATCATAATGCTTTAAAACACCAAAAGGGGTTCCCGCCCAGAAAGGGTTAAAGTGTTGTGGTACATTTTTTTTTATTTTTTATTATCTTACCTCATTGTATTTATTTTCTTTAACCAAAGCCCGAACTAACTCCATGGCTGCTGGCCTCTCTTGGCATGGTCTTTTTGTTTAGTAAGAATAAACTCATCCGTTTCCGAGAGATCAAATGGGGTTACGATGAAAAATGAAATAATATTATGAGCATTGGAAGTTAGATTAAAAAAATGTGCTGGAAGAAGAAATTCAAGGTTGAAGTGTTGATTTCTGGTTTCCCGTTCTGCACTGCCCTCTAATGGAAAACGGCTCTTCAGAAATGCAGGAGAGGGAGAGAGAGCTGCTCTGACACACTGTAGCAGGGAGAGCATTTCAAGCATTCTGTTATACTTTAGCTATTGAAAAATAGCAGATCTACAAGCTCATAGCGCACCACCGAGTGGCGCGCTATGAGCTTGTAGGTCTGCTATTTTTGAAAAATGGTAAAAATGCGGCACAAATCTTTGAATTGGTATATGTTCTTTCAGAAATGCAGGAGGGATAGAGAGCTGCTCTGACACACTGTATAGCAGGGAGAGAACACTCACTACAGGGCAATTCATAATTGGAGACTGGAGGGCTGCGCAGGGATAGGGAACTACACAGGGAAAAAGCTATTTATAAATTAAATAACGTTAAAATGCTGAGAATGCGAGGTTGAAAAGTTGTATTTTCAAAATGCACTTTAAATCAAAAAATCGATTTTTGTAATTAGTAGATCTGTTTTATGAAAAGAAAAATATACTGTATAGTGTTCTGCATCGCCACTTCTGCTGTTAAGGTGGCTATAAGGCGAGGGCAGACAATGAGATATAAACGAAGACAAAACAAACGGCTCCACAACAAAGCTTTGTAGCTGTAAAATTCAGAGCCTTTATCACTGGATGTTGAACAAAGCATTCACTTGGCAGGGAATTAAATAACGTACGATGGTTACAAAGACTATTTCTGCTCAGGAAAAAGGGGTGAAAAAACCCAACAACAACAATGCTAGAGACATATTTTTAAGGGAATAATAATTCTTTAGAAAAAACATTCCAGCAATATCTGGCAAATGCAACAGAGGCCCCTGGGAGTATGTGTTTGTAATTCCTACTGTTCTCTGTTTAAGTTATTTTTGTACATTCTAATTCCACAACAACTCTGTATCACATTAACGATGCAGCATCTCTATTCTTAGAGTAAAAAAAAAAAAGAAAGAAAAGGAAAAAAAAGAAAAAGAAAGGAGAACATAAACTGAATATTTACAAGTAGCTCCAGTTGTTCCACGGTGCGTGCCAAGTACGCTAAACTTTACGGCCCTGTTTTGTGCAATAAAAAAACCTGGCCTTGTGTGTTTGTGTGTGCGCTCGCGTACTACCAAACGAAGGACAGTTGGGAGTTTTTTAGCCTTCCCCTCCTCTCCTCTCGTGGGCGAGCAGCCATTGTTTCAAATGGTCGCCCTTGCCGCCCATGTATGCCCCACTCCGTCCGCTGCTGGAGATGACTCTGTGGCAAGGGATGAGGAGCGGGACCTGGAAATTGGGGAGAGAGTAATTACAGAATGCCATGAGTGGGGACGGAAAATGATACAGTCGGCCACTCGAAAGCGCGTTTGAGTGGCCAGGAAGACACAGAGCATATGCTTTATGCGGTGTCTGTTTATTTCTAAATGGACAAATGTTCATTGTCACTTAAACAAGAAAAAGTTAGCAACAGAAAGGCAGAAAGACTGGAAGTGGTAACAGTTCACAACTTCACACACAACACAATGTAATGTTTGGCATAATGTTTCTAATGTAAAACAGAGACAAAGTGCTAGTTTTAGTAAATAAACACTACATCCTAATTATGAAACTTGAATAAAAAAACTTCTGCATCAAAATAAGACAAATTCTTTAAGCCTCACTGATTTTTGTTGACAGCAGCAACCCAAATGTTTGAGGCTGATACTAGACGACATGCATTATGCATAGAGAGAATCCCACATTTACCACATAAATGTAATGTCGTACAAGCGGACCACAATGTTTGAAATCATGAATCTGCATTTTTTCTTTCTGGAAGAAAAAAAATGCCATGCAAGCAGTTGTCTGGTTTGATCGTGAACAAATCCACATTGGAGGGTGACTGTTTGGTCTTTGGGTATAAATGTTTCTTTTTTTTTACACTTTAACCCATTTTGAGCGGGAAGCCCTTTTGGTGTTTTAAACATTATGTTATAATTTAGCTATTGAAAAATAGCAGATCTACAAGCTCATAGCGCGCCACCGAGTGGCGTGCTACGAGCTTGTAGGTCTGCTATTTTTTTTAAATCGTGAAAATGTGCCTGAAATCTTTGAATATATGTTCTTTCAGAGCGAGTTTTTAACTCAAATCTTTGCTACCGAGAGGGTCCCTCGAACTACATATTTTCAGATGGGGGGGTCAGCGGCCAATGTCATAATTATATTTGGGGTTTCTTGACATGAATATGTTTGAGAACAACTGACATAGAATTTTTTTTTTTAATTTCGACGTCAGGCCTAAATGGCTTAATAGTGTAAAGGAAAGCAGCAATCAAAAATTAATGGGCAAAAACACCAGCAGGATGAATAATCAAACGAGAGGGTGTCAACATTAAGATCTGATAACCCTGTGATCATTAAAAGAGGAGGAAGTCGCTGGAGCGTTTACTCTTGTTACAGACGACTGCCAGGGGGGTCCGGAGTTCTTTGTAAACTAAATGGCTGGAGAAGGATTAAACAAGCAAGCTGAAAACACTTCCATCGTTTTTGAATACGGGGGCAACAATAGTGGCAATTTGGGGCTCGAGTTACAGCATTTATTAATTTCCAGAGCGTAACATAATGTTCCCTTTCCTGATCGTACATTCAAATGCACGTCATGAGGGCAAAAAACATTACCAATGCCCCCAACCATCCTCCTACTGTACCATTGTACTGCAACTATCCTGTTCCAGTTTCATTTTATTAGTCGAGTCTTTTCGATTGATTGGTGCCGTGACTTGATCACTGTGCCTCTGGCCCTTTTTACAACGTCTGGACATCCAGCGCGTTTCGGTTCAAATCCATCATTAAACCCTCTCCCGTATCAACAGCAATAAAACTTTCCGAGCCCCAGATTAACCCATATTGGGCGGGAACCCCTTTTGGTGTTTTAAACATTATGTTATAATTTAGCTATTGAAAAATAGCAGATCTACAAGCTCATAGTGGCGCGCTATTTTTGAAAAATCGTGAAAATGTGCCTCAAATTTGGAATATTTTTTTTTCAGAACAAACGTTTTTAACTCAAATCTTTGCTTCTGGGGAGGTCCCTGGAACAACATATTTTCAGATGGGGGTCGGAGGCCAATTACAGATCATTTTTGGGGTCCTTGACATGAAATATTGAGTGATATAGGCCTAGAAACAAAGGTATGTCAGGATTTAGAAGACATTCTTTTCAGGCCTAAATGGGTTAACCTTGCAGACAGAGAAATACTGCTCCAGTATTCAGATCAATACTGTTCCCCGGGTTTGGAGGGAGAGCATGGGTACCCTCAAGGCCTTCGGATCTGCCTCTTCACTTGGGGCGGAGGGGGGGGGGGGGGGGGGGGCAGGAGCCCTCATGCACCAGGGCTTATCAATACTCAAATCCTGGTGAAAAAAAAAAAGTGCCACAGTAGAGGCTGAGGATCGATCCGGCACACTGAGCTTTTCACAGCTGAAGCCCGAGTGGACTGGCGCTGCTGACAAGTAATTGACACTGACAATCTGACTCTGGATCAGCCCCTCCCACCACCATCACCACCACCACCACTACCACTACCCAATGAATGGAAAGAAACGTCAGTAAGAAGTGGGCATGTTTAGACGTCCCTCTCGAAGCGAACGGTCACTGGTTGATGTAAAACGCATCAAGTAGAAAGTGATGACTGCGTTATAAAAAAATGAGCACATTTCGATGCAGAAATTGCTGTTTTTACTATAAGTCCAGTCAATTCAAACTTTTACTTGTATGGCAACATTTCATGCACACACAGAAACCCCCTTGTGCTTTACATGAAACGCATACATAAAAATACACTGCCATTATTATTAATAATTTCCATGTATTATACAGTCTGTTTATTCTGAGATATTAAAGTGTTTATTTAACCCATTCTGGGCGGGAACCCCTTTTGGTGTTTTAACTAAGCATTATGTTATACTTACTGGCTATTGAAAAATAGCAGATCTACAAGCTCATAGCGCGCCACCGAGTGGCGCGCTACGAGCTTGTAGGTCTGCTATTTTCGTAAATCGTAAAAATGCGGCACAAATCTTTGAATATATATTCTTTCAGAGCGAACGTTTTTAACTCAAATCTTCCCTCCCTGGAACAACATATTTTCAGATGGGGGTCGGCGTCCAATTACATATAATTTTTGGGGTTCTTGACAATTGACATGAAATATTGAGAACTTACCACTGATATAGAAACATGAGGTTTCTCAGAAAAAAAGACAATTTATAAATTTCGACGTCAGGCCTAAATGCGTTAAAACACACACACATGTATTACCAAGGGAAGCACACACAGCACTGTAGGGACACGTGGAAAGTTCACTTTGCTTACACCACGGCAAAACATTAAGCACACGATTGTGTACGGGAGGTCTAGGGACTAGTACCTCTGTGTTTCCACCTCTTTATAAAGTACTGTATGCCGCTTCCAGCCCTGTACAAGCACTGTTCTTTTCCTACATGTGCATAATGTACAGTATTTGTTTTGTACATACAAAGTACTATCTGGTTCTATCTCTAGCATAAAGCACTGTGTCTGTACCAGAAATGAGTCACTGTCAGTTAGGCTGCGGCTACACTGGCTATAGTCTCACGTGGTCAGTCAGTTAGGCTGTGGCATCTCACGTGGTCAGACACATTATTTTACGTCATCAATAACTGAGACGTTAGATATATATATTGTCTGACTACCGTGAGACTAGGCTGTGGCATGGTTTTTTTTAAGTGGTGCAACCACTTCCTTAAGTGACTTTGTGTGTGTGGGTGGGTGGCTGGCTGGGTGCGTCTGAGCACGAAAACAGCCTGGTTGTTTTTCACCATAGTACAGTGACAGTACAGTACAGTACAGTGGAGGGTGCAGTAGAGGGACCCCTCACGGTAACTGTCATTTCTCAACCGTTTCGGACGCAGGGCGGCTCGCCGGAATCAGGCCGGCACCCTGGGTGTGTTCCTGTGGGTCTGGAACTCAACCCCTGGGGACCCCCACATGGAGTTGCACCACTTACTTCACACGGGTGTGATTTTTCTTTTTATCCCACGAATTTACAACCCAGTTTTTTCTCCCAGTGTCAATTATCTAATCCTGGGTGCTACAACTCATCTGCCAACCTGGGGGACTGCGGACTGACCTCATGCTTCCTTCTATGCATGAGGAGTCCAAGCTACTTCTTTTCACCTGACAGGGAGGAGTTTCCCCCCCCGGACATAGCGTGTGGAAGGAACACGTAATTCCGACCAGTTCCTTTCCCCTCCATCAGGCGTCCCGGCTGTCCAGGGGGAGGTAGTTTTAGAGACCAGGATTACTGCAAGTTTTTTTGTGGGGGTACCTACCCTAGGGGACACGGGGAGAACATGCAAACTCCACACAGAAAGGCCCTTTCGCCAACCCCGCCTCGGGTATGGGCACTGATGACGCGGAGGAGGGAACACGCCCCCCAGCGCCCACGGCGGGAATCGAACCCAGGACCTTCTAGCTGTGAGGCGTCAGCACTACCAACTGTGCCACCGTGCCCCCGGCTGTGGCATGTTTAGTTAGATGAGGGAAAGAGAGCCATTGGTCCACAAAAAAGGTACAGTACCATCTATTCTGCTGTTTGGAAACACATTGGTTTCGAGGAGTCTGCTGAGGAACAACAAATACTGTGCAAGATGTATTACACAGTGGTGTCTCCATTAACACAATATGACCTGAGATCAGATTCTAAAAATGTCTTCTAAATCCTGACAGTTTTCTGAAAAAGCTATGTTTCTATGTCAGTCGTTCTTCGATTTTTCAAAAATAGCAGACCTACAATAGCAGACCTATGAGCTTGTAGATCTGCTATTTTTCAATAGCTATATTATAACATAATGCTAACACCAAAAGGGGTTCCCGCCCAAAATGGTTTAACACAATATGACCAATTTGTTTAATCATTGGAAATAAAAGGGCTGGGAAAAGTTTTCAAATGCATGATGTCACGGTCATTATATCTTTGCCATTGTTTTATTACAAAACCAAAGGATTTGACTCTTATGTAGTCGTATAATACAAATCTTGAACCATGAATATTTCATAATATTCCCTGGGGACATTGGTCTGGCCACACCTCAGTTTGAATTACATTTTGCTCACCCCAGATTTGTGGGTGACCAATCAAAGTGAGACTTTTTTTCTGTGATGTTAGAATCTGTGTTCCATCTCTGTATAAGGTGTCTGTTCCAGGCCTCATTCACACGTATCAAACACCAATCAAGGAAATGTTTGGTTGTTTTTTTTTTTTTTTTTTGGGCAACCACAATGCTTTTCCAATGGGAGTCACACGGTTTGACCAAACATGTGTTTGATTGCTGATTGCTGGCGCTGTTCTGCCCCTCCCGCCTCATCAAACAAAACATTTTGGTCAAACCATGTGACTCCCATTGGAAAAGCATTGTGGTGGCCTGAGGCTTCGTACACACATATCAGACGAACATGCTCTGTGCTGTCCGTGTTTCATGGCCGCCTCAAAAAACAGTTGTGTGTGATGGGGGAGGGGGGGCAATCAAACACAAGTGTTTGGTCAAACCACGTGACTTCCATTGGAAAAGCATTCCCCAATGCTTTTCCAATGGAAGTCACGTGGCCATGAAACACAGGCAGAGCACAGCACAAAAGCAAAGCAAAGCAAAGTTCATGGTTTACCCAGGGTGAATGGACTAAGCTCGAGATGCTTGTTTACAGCCAGGCCCTGCTCATAGAACATTTCATGGTAGGGGTTCAATGCCTTGCTCAAGGGCACTTCAGCGGTGGTAATTTTAACGTGCCAGACCTATACATTACATACGGTGGGTGAAGTGCTCTGTTCAGAGGTGGAAAGTACATTTACTCAAGTACTCTACTTAAGTACAATTTTGAGGTATTTTTTACTTTACTGGAGTATTTCCAATTTTCAATACATTTACTTCTACTCCACTACATTCCATCTTAAGAGATAAATATTGTCTTTTACTAGACTCAAATTAATTGATTATTATTACAAAAACACATGAACCACTTCAGCCCTATATATTTCGGCCATACAGTTCTAATGCTTAACACGCTTTACCCGTATTTTAATCACATATTCTACGCTGCCGAGATTGTTTTATTACCTTTGCAGCATAACGCCGAAGTATTTGCACTTTTGATCCGTGAAAAAAACGCTAGTAAACACTCCCAGCATTTGTTATTGAGCCGACAAAAAAGCCACTTCCTTGATCCGGGTCACAGACAAAGAGCAAAGCGAGCCAAGATTGTCTCTCCCCTCTCGTTCACTTGCATTGGGCTCAATTTCCCAGAAGCCCTAGCAGCCCAGAGCATGGGTTGATTTCCGGTTTCGTCATCAGAACATGACGTGAACATGACACATAAAACAAAAGGCGGGTTTAGCGTATTAAGCAGAGGTCGATCGTTTGATTAAACAATTTAAAGCCCTCAAAGTGTTAAAATATATATATATAATAAAAATAGATCTACAAGCTCACAATTCACCACAATGCGACTCACTGTGAGCTTGTAGATCTGCTATTTATGGATTTGTAATGGGACATTCTGCATAATGAGTACTTTCTACTTTTTGTACTTTCAATTCATTTTGAAAACCAATACTTTTGTACTTTTCCGGAATTTTATAGTATTTCTACATTGCAGATCGCCACAGTATTGACACTTCAGTAAAAGAATGTCAGTACTTTTTCTACCACTGGCTCTGTTATACCTGTGCACAAAGTACTGAATCGGTACCGTATACATATACAGGTATTGTGCTCTGCCTCACACACAGCACACCGGTGGTACAGATAGCACTACAATTTAGGCATTTTTTTAATAACATCACATATATAAAATGCATTTATCATGAAACATGCGTACCCGGTAAGCTAAGAACGTAACTAGAACATATCTATATAATGACACTATACATATAAACTATACATACTATACTATGCTATACATATGTACTATGAAGTGCTATGACTATATACAATGCAATTATTGTGCTGTCTACATGACATGCTATAAGTCTGTTTCAAATGCTATCTAAGTCTAAAAAGTGCTATCTAAGGGGGTAGGGTGCTATGGGCCATGATGGAGTCTGAAAAGGTGGGTTTACAGTACACGGGCGGAGCTAATCTGGCTCTGATCAAATGCTCTGATCAAAAGGCCTTCCATTTGGTACATACTGAAGGAATCATGGGCAAAAGGAAAAAGGGGGCAGAGACCCACCACGACGACAACATACAGAAAGAGGTGGAAAGGGATGGGCAGGAGGTCGTAGTGCATATTCTCACTTCTCACAGATTGGTTTATGCGAGAGGAACGTTTCACAGTGACATTTCTGTGAAAATGTACTAATTATAGCATGGATTATCATACCCAAAATATTCAATGACCCAATATTAAATGTTTGAGTGCATCCATAGTGGGGTTAATGGGGACTAGATGCTTCAACAGTGGGACTTACAGATATTAGGCATTCATCATAATCTAATAACAGTTTAACATATGGTACTGGTCTAGATCAATAGATTATTTACGTTGTATAAGCAATGCAAATATAGACATTTTACCACTTGAAAAATCCACAGCACCTTGTGTTTTGTGGTGAAATACTGTGTAATGTGGAAATCGAAAATAGAAATACATGAAAGTATCTCTCTAATTCTCTATCTCTAATGTCCTTTTTTGCAACTACATTTTGTATTGCTTTATTGAATACATCTTTTTGTATGTGTGTGTGTACACGTCGTGAGGTTAAAGGTCAAACAAAGTCCCCGATTAAATTCAAACCACATATCCAAAAATGTAAATTAACCCATTCTGGGCGGGAACCCCTTTTGGTGTTAGCATTATGTTATGCTTTAGCTATTGAAAAATAACAGATCTACAAGCTCATAGCTTGTAGGTCTGCTATTTCTGAAAAATCGAAGAACCACTGACATAGAAACATAGCTTTTTCAGAAAACTGTCAGGATGTAGAAGACATTTTTAGAATCTGATCTCAGGTCAAAATGGGATAAAATAATAAAAGATGAAATTAAATAAAAAGCTCCTTCTTCTTCTGCTCCCTTGTTGACAAAACAAAGTAAGCGAGAGAGAGAGAGAGAGAGAGAGAGAGGCCTTGTTGTCAATCAAACGTCAACCCTGTAAAACTCACCGGGTTCCTCCTCATGGCCCCGCCCACAGCGCGCACTGCCCTGGGGTTTCCCGCCATCTCCGCCAGCCGCTTGTACGAGACCGTCTCTCCGCACTTCACACGCCTCTGAAGTATGTGCAGCACGCGGCTGGTGAACGCGTCTACGCCAGGCAGAGAGAGAGAGCGGAGGACAGAGAGAGGAGGGAGGGAGGGAGGGGTGGAGGTTGGGGTGGGGTGGGGTGGGGGGGGTCGACGGGGGGTATGGAAAGAGACGGAGAGAGACAGAACCTCATTTAACCCCTTCTGGGCGGGAACCCCTTTTGGTGTTAGCATTAGGTTATGCTTTAGCTATTGAAAAATAGCAGATCTACAAGCTCATAGCGCGCCACCGAGTGGCGCGCTACGAGCTTGTAGATCTGCTATTTTTGAAAAATCGAAGAACGACTGACATAGAAACATAGCTTTTTCAGAAAACTGTCAGGATGTAGAAGACATTTTTAGAATCTGATCTCAGGTCAAAATGGGTTAATCAATCACACCGAGACAGCTGATGGAGGAGCTGATGACAAGACCTGTCAAGTTACAATGTGGACGTCGACGCACGCTCCAAAAATATATAAATATATACTGTATATACTGTATGTGTACTGTATGTACGGTATGGTATTTTCAAACAGGAGCCAAAAGTTTTTACGCAGCGTTTTCGTTTTAGTCAATAGGCCCGAACATGCGTTTGTTCCTCACAGGTACTGCTGTATTACTGTACTCAGTACAGTAATACACTGTACTGTACTGTACTGTACTGTATGTCCTGTGAAGACAATGTCTTCTATGTTGTTTATTAATTTTTGTGGCCAAGGTCAAACTCTTTGTCAGAACGTAGATTAACCCGAGCTCATCCCGATCTGTTCCCTATTTTTAGAATAGTCATTAACCCATTTTGAGCGGGAACCCCTTTTGGTGTTTTAACTATTGAAAAATAGCAGATCTACAAGCTCATTGCAGCTCTGCTATTTTTGAAAATGTGTGAAAATGTGCCTCAAATCTTTGAATATATATTACAGACTTACAGAGTGAACATTTTAACTCATATCTTTGCTTCTGTGGGGTCCCTGGAAGAACATATTTTCAGATGGGGGGGCGGAGGCATATTACATACAATTTTTGGGGTTCTTGACATGAAATATTGAGCACCACTGATACAGAAACATAAGGTTTTTCAGAAAACTGTCAGGATTTTGAAGACATTTTTTTAATTTCGACGTCAGGCCTAAATGGGTTAAACATGTAAATACATAATACCATTACCCAGTTTGACCTCAGAAGTAGCTTTTAACACGATACAGTATTAGCTGATGTGGAGGAAATCATTCCGAAAGCAGAAAAATCTAGGTTATGCTTCGAGAGGTCAAAGCTAAAATTAAAAAAGTTCGCTCATTCATTTAAAAGGATTAAGAGGGGCCAAAAAGACTGCGAATCTGCTCCAGATTTTTAATAATAATAATTTGAATGTTGCATACCATTTGTGGCAGCGGGATGACTTTGAGGTTAATCAGACCAATTTGTCCTTTTAATTGCTTTCTATTCAGAGTCGATTCATTATATCATCTTCACTTAATCCATTGTAGGCGGGAACCCCTTTTGGTGTAAGCATTATGTTATGCTTTCGCTATTGAAAAATAGCAGATCTACAAGCTCATAGCGCGCCACCGAGTGGCGCGCTACGAGCTTGTAGGTCTGCTATTTTTGAAAAATCGTGAAAATGTCCTGAAATCTTTGAATATATGTTCTTTCAGAGCGAGTTTTTAACTCAAATCTTTGCTACTGAGAGGGTCCCTGGAACTACATATTTTCAGATGGGGGTCAGCGGCCAATGTCATATATATTTGGGGTTCCTTGACATGAATATGTTTGAGAACAACTGACATAGAAACATGGGTTTTTAATAAAACTGTCAGGATTTAGAAGACTTTTTTATTTTATTTCGACGTCAGGCCTAAATGGGTTAAATGGCGGAATTCTTCAAATCAGCTCCAGCTTAACCCGCCACATTAACGGCTCTGATTTCATTAGCACTTTAGCTGCGCTGTTATCTTATTCAGGATTACCAGAAAGTGACTGAGGAGGCATGTATTTGTACAGCTCCGACTGTTACTACCGACTGAGAAGACACAGCGTGCGTATGAAAGCGACATCATATCGGAAAAACCTCAGAAGCTACACACAGTTGTGAAGTTGTGCAGCGACAGCGAGTGAACAACACTTCGTCGCACGGCGAACAAGACAGGGGGAACAATAGTCTAGTTATTTGGGGGGGTGGGTGGGGGGGGGGGGGTTGGGGGGAGCTAGGGGTGGAATTCTTCTAGTCTATACATACGTACTCGGTCATAAAAATTCAATTAGTGATCTCCCATTCTCTCTCATTTTTATGTGGTCTAAAAGAGCACATGACAAGTGATCTATGTGAAATCCTTTCTAAATTGGCATTGTGTGAAAACATGTCACACACCCCTGACTGTCTCACCGCAGAGTGAACATCCTTTGGCTCCCCAGGCTCCCCCATCGCTAGCTACCTTATAGTCACTCTCCGCTACACAAAGCCTACGCCGAACAAGGCAATTTGCCTAAACTGGGGGGAATAAGTGTAAAACCTAAAGGGGATACATTTGATTGATGCGCACCCATGTGAGTTCTTTGTCTTGAACAAGGCCCGTAGGTACTGTTTAATAATTTTTCAGGTAATAATCACGCTGTCAACGGGATGACGGGCTCTTACGCAGACAGACTTAATGTTATGAGGAGATAAGATACACCACCATGGAATTTCTTTTATGCATTATTCCTCCTCATAACGCATGGATTTGGACCACATGATGCGTGTGTGTGGTACACATATTGATATCTCTCTGGCGTGGCGGTGGGTAAATGACAACATGGCCCAGTCTATGGTTATGACAAATCCCCATTGATGCGAACATTATTGACAAGCGGCGAAAGTCAATGTCACGCCAAACAAGACAGCGGTTTTACCCACAAAGCAGGCTGAGCGGCTACAGGAGTATTATGTATACCTTATTACACCAGTGGTTCTCGACCTTTTCTGGATGGCGGCCCAATTGGAAATCTCAAAAGCGTTCGCGGCCCACCCCACCAGACCACGGCGGCTGAAATGGGTGAGCTGACTGGGTTTAGGTTAAAGGAGAATTCCATGCTAGAAGTCTTTCTTACCTTTCTTTGTAGTTGTTACGTCCCCACCAAAGAGGTCCAGGTGTTATTTTGTGCAAAAGCTCCTTATTTCCCCTACCATAAGCCCTAAATGAATTGCATTGAATTGAATGGGGCTATGGGGTGTTGTGCTAATTTGCTTATTTCCATCGCTCAAAATTATTATTTTTTTGTATATCCTCTCTTCATAATGTAAATAATATCCCAAGCGGCACACTTTACTACTTATTTAGATGGAAATAAGCGAATTAGCACAACACCCCATAGCCCCATTCAATTCAATGCAATTCATTGAGGGCTTATGGTAGGGGAAATAGCCAATAAGGAGTTTTTGCACAAAAAAACACCTGGACCTCTTTCGTGGGGACGTAACGACTACAAAGAAAGGTAAGAAAGCCTTCTAGCATGGAATTCTCCTTTAACTGGGCTGTGTGCGTTTTCAGTTTATTTGAATGATGAATCAATGGATTTAGACTTCAGCTTGGATCGATATACTTTAAGTTCCTATTCATCACAGTGAAAAGTCATTTTTCAAGGTTTCAACGAAAACATATCACGAAGGTTTTTAATTTGTACTTTTTTATATACAGTATTAACCCATTCTGGACGGGAACCCCTTTTGGTGTTATAATTTAGCTATTGAAAAATAGCAGATCTACAAGCTCATAGCGCGTCACCGAGTGGCACGCTACGAGCTTGTGGGTCTGCTATTTTTGAAAAATCGTGAAAATGTGGCGCAAATTTGGAATATATATTTTTTTGTTTAACTCAAATCTTTGCTTCTGGGTGGTTCCTGGAACAACATATTTTCAGATGTTGTCTGGCGGCCAATTACATAATAATGTTTGGGATTTAGAAGACATTTTTTAAATTTCGACATCAGGTCAAAATGGCTTAAGTGTTTAGTTAATCATTTGGTGGCCCACTAGCAATATCCTCACGGGCCAGCAGTGGGTCCCAGGCCACAGGTTGAGAACCGCTGCCTTATACACCCAAGCCGGAGAAGCGGTTGCGTCTCTCAGAAGGACGTGGCCCACTAAATAAAAGGTCTAAAAGTGTCTGTGGTTTTATCCACAAGTCCAGGGGTTAAAGAACTTTGCCCCCCAGCCGCATCGGAGGCAGAGATTCCACGCGGGTCACTTGAGGTGACCAGCAATGATTTGGAGAGGCGCTCCCCGAGCCCCATACTTCATAAAGGGCTTAATACGGTGTGTCTGGGGGTCAGGACCCTCTTTAGATAGGGGTGCAGTGATGTCAATTGTTTAAATAAAAGTTGAGAGGTACCACTTACAGGTTTACAGACGTCCCATAATTATGTCACAGGTCATTACCTTACCACCAGGCCAGGTGACAGGGCCATTGGAGGAGCCAGATTGAACCAGAGCACAATCGATGAGCAGGAATGGATATGATATTATATATAGAGAGAGCGAGAATTGTGTGTGTGTGTGTGCGTGTGTGTGTGTGTGTGTGTGTGCGTGTGTGTGTGTGCGTGTGTGTGAATAATATATATGCGCATACATACTTATACATACATATATAGTAGCTTAACCCATTTTGAGCGGGAACCCCTTTTGGTGGTTACATACATTATGTTATAATTTAGGTATTGAAAAATAGCAGACCTACAAGCTCATAGCGCGCCACCGAGTGGCGCGCTACGAGCTTGTAGGTCTGCTATTTTTGAAAAATCGTGAAATTATTTATTTCAGAAAACTGGAGGATTTAGAATATTTTTTTTAAATTTTGAGGTCAGGCCTAATCGGGTTAAAAATAAAAGAATACATTAAATTTGGCTGGCCTTCCTAATGATAGGAGGTGATCTGCAGCTGACAGTCACCTCGGCATGGGTTGTAAGAATAGAAAGACAATAGTAGAAATCATCCGCCCTCATTATCCTTTGTCTCTAATGGGCGCCGGGAAGACTTTGACTCCCCAGTCAAAGTGTCTCTCGAGTCTTGAGGGGATCCATACTTTTGAAGGCTGACAGGGTAGGGTGCTGATGATGATTCTCTGATTATATTCGATATTCCGAAAACGTTCATTTCCCTAATTCCTTCTCCACATCACAGGGGCGAGTTCCATGGTGAGCAGCGTCTCATCTCACCCTGCAACCGTGCACAGAGGGAGGCACAGGGATCCTGCAAGAATCTAGTCATTTGGGGCTTTGAAGAAGAGCACCCCCTCCCCGCCCACCCCCTTCATGCCCCCCCCTCACACGTTCTCCCTGTGCCGCTTACCGAGACTAAGATCCTCTCGTCTGTTACATATGGATGTATAATTAATGAGATAAGAATATGCATTGCTTTAAGAGTGCGCGATGGCGTCTGTGTTTTTTTTTATTTTTCGGGGAGGTGAATGTGTGGGGCGTATGTGCACGCATACGGGGCACATACAAACCCACACGCACACGCACACACACAGCTCGTGCTCATGCACGCGCGTGTATGCGCGCTAGCACCTCTGCTCTAACACCGTCGACCAAAGTTGCATTTGATGTTGCGTAGTGTGACAGTCAGGGGGGGGTATATAAAAAAGTGTGCCTCACATCTCCTTTCATGTCACCTCCACATGCCCAGGTATACGGTATGACAGCTAATATGAAAAGTGGCTTGTTTTGTAAATAAACATGGCAACACTTCAAGTGAAGGTCACAACTCAATATTACATGACAACCGTTGTGCGAGAGCTGCGACACGCCAGGTTCTCCCACAAGATAACTGAGCAAACAATAGTTGGTTGTCATATAGATTGTAATGACCTGATTACATTTTTTCCCCCCTACCTTCCCCCGGCATGCACACACTGTGCAGCATGACTAGAGTGACTGGGAATTTGTACATTATTAACGTATTTAGGCCTGACGTCGAAATTAAAAAAATGTCTTCTAAATCCTGACAGTTTTCTGAAATACCTCATGTTTCTGTATCAGTGGTTTTCAAACATATTCATGTCAAGGACCCCAAATATATGACATTGGCCGCCGACCCCCATCTGAAAATATGTTGTTCCAGGGACCCCCCCCAGAAGCAAAGATTTGAGTTAAAAACTCGCTCTGTAACAATATATATTCAAAGATTTCAGGCACATTTTCACGATTTTTCAAAAATAGCAGACCTACAAGCTCGTAGCGCGCCACTCGGTGGCGCGCTACGAGCTTGTAGATCTGCTATTTTTCAATAGCTAAAGTATAACATAATGCTTAGTTAAAACACCAAAAGGGGTTCCCGCCCAGACTGGGTTAAGTGCAATGCTCAATCCGTAGCATTTGTGAATCAACAACAAACATAAAAAAAACGGAATCTGTTGTCTATCCCTCAAAAGATGAATACTCCTGTTGTGCACATTTAACATTTTTACACCGGCGTTGGTCTGTGGTTTAGACTACTGAGAGCAATCCAAGCTTAAACCCTAGTATTTACCGATCCCCAAAACAACAGGCGAGGAGGGAGAGGGAGAGTAGTACCGCGGCACAATCACCTATTCAGATCAGGTACTAATGAAGAATTCCATCTATCCTGAAATTTAATTAAAACCCAAAAGACTTCAGATGAGATGCGATTTGAAAAGAGCCCGGGGCTGGTACACAAGCACTTGGTGGTGAAGGGAATCACACTGTAAGTTGATATCGTAATTGGTCCTGATGTATTTCTGCATTGCCTCTGCGTGGGAGCGGGGGGACCCATAGCTAGTATACTGGGGTCTCAATGGAGTACCTGCTCATTGAAAATGCCATCACTCAAGCACCGCAGATCTGCATGAAATTAGAGCGCAACTAAGGCCTGATTGCAGGGGAA
>NC_136791.1:47586895-47632184 GCF_951216825.1 Electrona antarctica
AAGAACCACTGATATAGAAACATGAGGTTTTTCCAGAAAAAAAAGACATTTAAAAAATCGACGTCAGGCCTAAATGGGTTAAACTGGCCATGTTCCAGTTTCACTAAACTACTCAAATGTGGACCGTGCACAAAATGTGATTGTTTGAATGAACCTATCTTTTGTGAGTGATTAGAATAACAGCATATCCTATAGCTAGGGCAAGCATATACAGTACTTTTTTTTCTCTACTTCGAGGTATAAGGATATGAGAAACTAATACCGAAATAGCCAGGAATTGCTGCAGCAGTAAAAGGAATATTTCCCTTGATAGCAGATTGTGATTTGAGAGAATTTCTAATATTGTGCTCCTGTCACAATCAATTTCCAATTACCATAAATCATTGCTCCGTATAGTGGGGAGTCATTTGGAGTTTCTGCCTATTTTCTCACTCTAATATAAAGAATGAATTGAGCATTTATATAACTGTTTGGGGGTTATATCTTTCATCCCGTAAGAAACAATCAAAAAAGACAGAAGGATAAAAAGGCAACACTGGCAACACTGTATATCTGAGAGATATAAAAAAAATATATACAATAAAATAAAAAAACATGCTGACAATTTATTTGTCACTTTCCTTTAGCATGGTTAGAAGTTCAGTGTGCCCCCCCCCCCCCCCCCGTCCCCCATGCCCCCTTTTTCCCCCACTACTCTCTGAGTTAGAACTTCACTTCTTCAATGTGACTTCCTCCATCAACGGTGGGCATGAGAGGGGAAACAGGTTAACCCGTTTTGACCCGAGATCAGATTCTAAAAATGTCTTCTACATCCTGACAGTTTTCTGAAAAAGCTACGTTTCCATGTCAGTCGTTCTTCGACTTTACAAAAATAGCAGACCTACAAGCTCGTAGCGCGCCACTCGGTGGCGCGCTATGAGCTTGTAGATCTGCTATTTTTCAACAGCTAAAGCATAACATAATGCTAACACCAAAAGGGGTTTCCCGCCCAAAACGGGTTAACCACAAGCTCTAATTGAAAGGAATCATAGCAATCTGGCGGGGGGGCGTAATGGTGTGGTGCACATAGAAGGAGAGAAAAACTCGGAACTCATGCCTCCATCCTGTGAAGCGTGATGGCGCTCATCCCGACTCGATCGGCTGTCACTTTTGACACCGGCTGTCAGAGTTCTCCTTCACCGATCATGGGTAACATCGCGGGTCGGAGGATGAAATAGAAAGGGGCCATGGACCAGTCCAATATTTTCCTCTAGCCTTATAGCCGCGGATACTTAACTCATTCTGGACGGGAACCCCTTTTTGGTGTTAGCATTATGTTATGCTTTAGCTATTGAAAACTAGCAGATCTACAAGCTCGTAGCGCGCCACCGAGTGGCGCGCTACGAGCTTGTAGGTCTGCTAATTTTTGAAAAATCGAAGAACGACTGACATAGTTCTTGTGGCTTTCGCCTTTATTTTATATTTTTTATGAAGGGACAGACAGTAGGCTGACAGGAAATGGGGAGAGAGATGGGGGGGAAGACATGCAGTAAAGGCCGTCGGGATCGGGAGTCGAACCCGCGGCACACTGCCAGACTGGATTACCAGCCAAGGTGCCTGGACCGCTGAGCCACGACCCAGGCCAAAACTGTAATTTTCAAACAGACATTTTTAGAATCTGATCTCAGGTCAAAATGGGTTAACTCAGAGACGTCAAAGACTCAAGAGAGCATGAAAAAAGCCTAAAATGACTGTCTAAAAAGGAGGGGGGGAGGGGGGGGGAAATACAGCATGTCTCTATGAATGTCAAGATCCTGATGCTCTCTCAGCCAAAGGCTGTGATACAATTGTAAAGCCACTATGCTCAATGTGGGCCCGTTCAACCATTTGAAGATCATTCGGGATGCCTATCTGGACGCGGCGGCCCTAAAGTCGAGAGCTTTCGAGGATGCTGAGCTATAACGAGTTTGCTTTTTTTATTTCCATCCTTGTTGTTGTTGCGCTACTGTTATTTCGTAAAGGAAACATCCGGGGGCCAGATTAACCCATTTTGACCCTGAGATCAGATTCTAAAAAATATCTTCTACATCCTGACAGTTTTCCGAAAAAGCCATGTTTCTATGTCAGTCGTTCTTCGATTTTTCAAAAATAGCAGACCTACAAGCTTAGCTCGTAGCGCGCCGCTCGTAGCGCGCCACTCGGTGGCGCGCTATGAGCTTGTAGATCTGCTATTTTTTCAATAGCTAAAGCATAACATAATGCTAACACCAAAAGGGGGTTCCCGCCCAAAATGGATTAACAGCTCTCCGGATAACCAACAACTCTTATTAGCGAGTGTCCACTGAACGAGGCCACACGACGCTCGATCCAATACATAAAGGTGGTGGTAAAATACTGCAGAGTAGGCAACAATGCACACAACAATTAGGCCCTTCTTCTCCCTACTGGCTAACCACGCGAGTCAGTGAAGGCATGTATTACCGCAGCCTTAAGCCATTTTGGGCGGGAACCCCTTTTGGTGTTTTAAGCATTATGTTATGCTTTAGCTGTTGAAAAATCACACCTGTGTGAACTGAGTGGTGTAAGGTCTTATACAGACTGATCAGCAGTGGTCTGACGTAATGTCTGACGTAATAAAATCATAGCAACCGTGCTCATTTTATTTGGTACGGACAGACACGGGTACATAGCTTTTTTTGGTACGAACAGACACGGGTACAAAGCCAGTTGTTGGAGTGGTTTACACCACTCAAAAATAGCAGATCTACAAGCTCATAGCGCGGCACCGAGTGCCGCGCTATGAACTTGTAGGTCTGCTATTTTTTGAAAAATCGTGAAAATGCGGCACAAAAAACCTTGAATATATATTCTTTCAGAGCGAACATTTTGAACTCGAATCTTTGCTTCTGGAGGGGTTCCCGGAACAACATATTTTCAGATGGGGGGTCGTCGGCGGCCAAATACAGATAATTTTCAGCGTCCTTGACATGAAATATCGAGCACCACTGATAAAGAAACACGGGTATTTCAGAAAACTGTTAGAAGACTTTTTTTTTTTTTTTTTTACGTCAGGCCTAAACGGGTTAACTCTTGCTCCATTATGTAGTGTATCCACACCTCGACGCAGCAATGTGTATCTACAACAGACTACTGAGCAGTTTCAAATAGCATTTTTAGCCCTCTATTCTCAAGTGCACACAGTAAGAGATTCCAATTACCCCGAATGGTAAGGAGCCTAGTGAGGGAGACGTAAAGTACATTAGGGATCCCCTGTAACTGCGGGGACCTTTTAGACTAGAGCCTCGACTGAAGAGGGCCGAGAGAGACTGTGGTGGGGGGGGGGGGGGGGTGCGTTGGGGGGGGGGGACAGTGACCCTGCATGGATAGCCCCTGTCAAAACTTGACCACGTCAAGCACAAAGGCATTATGGGAATCCAGTGTCACCAAGTCCTAATTACTGTCTGTGTTCGGAGCAAATTACTGCCTTGTTCCTCTGATTAGCGAGGAGGCTAATCTTCACCTGTGTACGCCAGCACTGCTGAGGGCCCTTGAGTGTTAGCGCTTCGTCTTCTGTAATTTATTTTTAAATCAGTGCCCGCTCCCAGGAGTTTTGAGTGTTTTGTTGTGAACCGCTTACCATGATCCCCACCGCCGCCCCCTCACCCCTAAATCCTTGACTAAATCCTTGTTTGGTGCCGCAGGAAGATAAGCAAGAACAACACTTGGGCATAATTGACTCGTACTCCTCTTCCAAGATGTCAGAGCGGCATCATCTTCTCTCCGCATAGCCCATATTGCCTTTTTAGTATGTTACACACTGTATACCCTGCTGTGCGGGGAAGATACAGGAATCCAATCAAGTTCCCAAAAAACAAACCGGCGTCGCCCTTTGTGCCGGGAAACTTCTCGGGTCGACAGCGGGGCAAAAAACATACATGGCAGCTACTTTTAACCCGCTTTGACCTGAGATCAGATTCTAAAAATGTCTTCTACATCCTGACAGTTTTCTGAAAAAGCTATGTTTCTATGTCAGTCTTTCTTCGATTTAAAAAAAATAGCAGACCTACAAGCTCGTAGCGCGCCACTCGGTGGCGCGCTATGAGCTTGTAGATCTGCTATTTTTCAATAGCTAAAGCATAACATAATGCTAACACCAAAAGGGGTTCCCACCCAAAATGGGTTAAGTCACATCTCCAGCACATACAGCCTCCCTCTCAGGCAAACCGGCGCCACCGTCATACCGAGGAGGTTTCCATTTTAGGAAATCACACGGCGTTCGCAAAGATTTTTCCATCCGATTGACAAGTGAATGTCAGAATGCCTCGCCTTGCGTAGGGGGGGGAGGGCGGTTTACAGGTAGCGTGTTATACACAGGTGTTGGTTTACACAGGAAATGGCACAGGCAGCCTGATTGGAGGCCTGTCCCGGGAGACGAGAGGCATAAATGCAGAGCGCAGATGGGTCCAGGCTGGGAGGCCGGGGCCAGTGGGAGCAGCACCTTAACCCATTTGGGGCGGGAACCCCTTTTGGTGTTTCAAGCATTATGTTATGCTTTAGCTATTGAAAAATAGCAGATCTACAAGCTCATAGCGCGCCACCGAGTGGCGTGCTACGAGCTTGTAGGTCTGCTATTTTTTGAAAAGTCGTGAAAATGTGGCACAAATCTTTGAATATATATTCTTTCATCTTTTCTGTAAAGGTTTCGTAGTGTAATGTTTTTATTCTTTTCTTGTCTAGTTTTGTTTCATTTGTTGTCTTAATGGTATGATTATGATTATGATTATGATTATGATTATTCTCAGTTATTCCCTTAAACTGAAACTGAAAAAGCAATAACATTTTAAATCATAAAAAAAGAATATATATTCTTTCAGAGCGAACGTTTTTAAACTCAAATCTTTGCTTCTGAGGGGTTCCTGGACCAACATATTTTCAGATGGTGGTCGGTGGCCCAATTACATATAATTTTTGGGGTCCTTGACATGAAATATTGAGAACCACTGATACATGAGGTATTCCAGTTATGATTTAGAAGAAATTTTTTAAATTCCGACGTCAGGCCTACATGGGTTAATGAATTCGCAGCTGAGTACTGTACTTCACAATGTGAGAAAAACACAATTCTAAAGGCAGCCGCTTTTTTTTAACGACAATATCAAAAATGAATCTGAATATCATTACACATTTTCACAATGAATCATTTATAAATACATTTCTAAAAAGGGACCGGGGTCAGCTAGAGCAGAAAGTCTTCACCACCTACTTTATTACGGTTGAATTGTGATCGAGCGGATCTCAATTTATATTACACGTCGCCGTGTTTTTTGTTTTGTATTTGTTTTTTCCCTCAATCCTAAGCTTATTAGTTGGGTACATAATTGTTAAAGAGATTTCAAAATTGAGCATATCCATCCAAACTAATTTAATCCATTGAGACCTGGAACGCATCCATGTCACGTTAGCGTTTAACCACATTAACCATTAACCCATTTTGGGGCGGGAACCCCTTTTGGTGTTTTAAACATTGTTATAATTTAGCTATTGAAAAATAGCAGATCTACAAGCTCATAGCGCGCCACCGAGTGGCGCGCTATGAACTTGTAGGTCTGCTATTTTTGAAAAATCGTTAAAATGTGCCTCAAATCTTTCCGAAAATTGTCATGATTTAGAAAACTTTTTTTTTTAAATTTCGACGTCAGGCCTGAATGGGTTAAATTATGTATTCTAATCATCTAAAGCATGTGTGAAAGAGAGATGGATAGAGAGAGAGAGAGAGAGAGAGAGAGAGAGAGAGAGAGAGAGAGAGAGAGAGAGAGAGAGAGAAGGGGGTGGGGTGGCGGCGGCGGTGCAGAGAGATGGAGAGCCCAAACAGAGACACAGAAGTACCCAAAGTTGTTGATATGGTCCAAGGTGTGCGGCGCACATCAAATAACCCATTCAGGCCTGACGTCGAAATTTAAAAAAAAAAGTTTTCTAAATCATGACAATTTTCGGAAAGATTTGAGGCACATTTTAACGATTTTTCAAAAATAGCAGACCTACAAGTTCATAGCGCGCCACTCGGTGGCGCGCTATGAGCTTGTGGATCTGCTATTTTTCAATAGCTAAATTATAACAATGTTTAAAACACCAAAAGGGGTTCCCGCCCCAAAATGGGTTAATGGTTAATGTGGTTAAACGCTAACGTGACATGGATGCGTTCCAGGTCTCAATGGGATAAACAGCCCCCCGCACAGGAAACACATTTAGAATACTGTGTTATTCAGCGTGAACCAGGACATTGATTCACACACAGCGCCACGTGAGTGTGAGAAAAACGATAAATGCATCACCTCAGATATTTCACACCAGTGTCGGTAGTGTGTAAAAGCTGTTGTGACAGCTTGGGTATTAGCCCCTTTTGAGCGGGAACCCCTTTTGGTGGTGGTTATACATAACATTATGTTATAATTTAGCTATTGAAAAATAGCAGATCTACAAGCTCATAGCGCGGCACCGAGTGCCGCGCTATGAACTTGTAGGTCTGCTATTTTTTGGAAATTTGTGAAAATGTGCCTCGAATCTTTGAATATATATTGTTAGAGACTTACAGAGTGAACATTTTAACTCATATCTTTGCTTCTGGGGAGGTCCCTGGAAGAACATATTTTCAGATGGGGGGGCGGAGGCATATTACATATCATTTTTGGGGTTCTTGACATGAAATATTGAGCACCACTTATACAGAAACATAATGTGCCTCAAATCTTTCAGAAAATTGTCATGATTTAGAACATGATTTTTTTTTTTATTTCGACGTCAGGCCTGAATGGGTTAGGGCTGGATAGATGGAAAATGGCTGGCCGCATATGAATGCCAATGTGACTGGGAGGGGGGGGGGGGGTGGGTGACGGGTTCGACACAAAAAAACACACTCCACCTCAGAACAATTAGGCGGTTCTCAGGCACATCCAGTGTTGTCGGTGATAATGGAAAGCTGTGAGGATAACTGGTGATAAATAGACTTTAACACCCTCCTCCTTAAGAGCTATGCAGTTCCCCCTCACATGCTTAACTAATCATGACCATGGCCAGCAAATTCATACAAAAGACTAATTACTGTTGTACTTCACTTCAATCTCAACAGCCCTCTTATATAAGGACTTGGGGGTTCTCCTTGCCTCCTTTCTCCTCCTGATGGGTATTTTCTTTTTTTAAATTACAAGTAGGGCCCGATGCTAGACAAAAGCGTTTAAAAATCGGTGATTGCTTTCATCCGCTTTAATTACATTCAGAAATGGCATTTCTGCCACATAATACACCCCTATTGTTTCAGAATTATCTGGGCTTGGAGAGTAAAATCTACAATATTTGACGATGCTCCCCGAGTTTAAATCGCCCTCTTGAAATTGAAATATGCAGCCGAAATACAAAATATAAAAGCCAGCCCTTTGCTTGCCTGATATACTGGAAGCTTCTTTGGCTTTCTGCAGAATGCTATTATTATGCATATCCAGGTAGAAAGTTAATTAACCCAAAGCTTAACCCATTTAGGCCTGACCTCGAAATTTAAAAAAAAATCTTCTAAATCCAAGTTTTCTGAAATAAATATTTTCACAAATTTTCAAAAATAGCAGACCTACAAGCTCGTAGCGCGCCACTCGGTGGCGCGCTATGAGCTTGTAGATCTGCTATTTTTCAATAGCTAAATTATAACATAATGTTTAAAACACCAAAAGGGGTTCCCGCCCAGAATGGGTTAAGCTAATTATGGTAGCAGAATGCTATCAACCAAACGCTTTCAGTCAGACAGCTGTCCGGAATTTCATTTGCTAATCATTTGTCTTTTGCTGGAACATATGGTACGTTTCCCCGCTATCACAGGAACAACAAACAGATGAAAATCATTAACTAAAAACAATGTGCAATGTGAAAAATCACAAGACACAGATTTATAAGGCTTTGTGTCAGAGGGAGAAGAAAAAAAAAGGCGGATTTATGGCTTGGGAAATATAATGATAATTTTTTTTGGTTTGAGCCACTTAGGATTTTCAGCAGATCACGTGACCCTGTGTGTGCTGGGAATTCAGATACAGAAATATATTGTTTATATCTATATGCAAATGAGACAGAATGTTTATTGTTTATCTGTGTATTATTAATTAGAATTTTCTATAGAAGCAAAAAAAGCAAAGAGCTTATTCTTAACAGTTAGTGGCTCCTGGCATATTTAGTGTCTGTATTTCTCACTGTTTGTTTTTGTGTGTTGTTGTTAAAAAGCAGAAATCCCTTACCCCCCGAATTAAATCAATTATTTTTCTTGAAAAATGCCTCGTGCATTATTTTTGTTCCACTTCATAAAAACACATCATACCAGCTGTTAAAGAGTGATTGATATCGGCATTGCCTCGCGACATTATCTAGCAATAAAGGCTACTCAGGTTCTAATGCAACATGTCACACCCGGGCTCCTGTAGTACATTTCTATTGAGGACCTCACAAGCTAAATTGCTTTTCTCCGGCTCCCCCACATCTCAAGCAAGCTTGACAGACAAATTGATCAAAGCATTGTAAAATAATATGCCCACAAAAAAATGTCTCGGGGCAGAAGTCCAGCCCCCTTTTTTTCCATTTTTCACCCTAATAAAAAAAGTGCCCTATGTTTTCCTCTCGTATTATATGTCTGTATACTCTTGTGTGAAAGAGGGCGAGAAGCATCATATTTCAGATAATAGTAATCTCCTGTAAACAAAATGCGTATCATTTTTCTGCGGAACGCTATGACCATGCTAAACTAAGGGGCGGGGGGGATGGTGGGGGGGTGGTGGCTGGTTAACAGGGAGCTGCTGTGTAAGGCCCCAACAGGGGTTGTTGAGATGTAATGAATTTGTTCATCTGATAGTGCCTTTAGGGCTGTCGTTAGACTGGCGGAGGAGGTTGATTTCAGGGAAAATGTTCCTAAGATCAGTTAGGAAGCAAAAGGGGCTTGAGACGTTTCTATTAGAAAGAGCTGACGGTCATGGTGTGTAAGCAATGCTTCAAGTGCGTTTATGTAGCTATAATGGCATTTATCAATAACTATCTATCAATGTCGCCGGTGCTTTTGTTGCTACTCGCGCTGCTCGACGGCAACCAATTGTGAACGTGGCAGGCAAGGCAGGCAGGCAGGGCGCAGATTCAGTCATGAAAAGCTTCCAGGCTTCGACTCCTTTTCAGACACATTGGTGACTTCCTTTGGTGGTGATGTGCATGAACCTTAACCATTTCCGTTATCCAAAATATGTTGTCAGGGACCATTTATCATACTGACTAGCTAAGCCTGCATCATACCACATCCAAAGCTAGAAAGAGCCTTGTTTAGTATGTCATAAATAAATCAATGGAAATGGCTGACCTGAACTATTACTGGCATAGGCCGGCTTTTGTGAGATCTACATGTAAAGCCGCTAGCAAAGATAAGCCCATATTTTCTTTGCCTGTCTTAATGCCTGTTTACATTGTGTAACTTACTCCAGAGCTGGCTATTGCTTCTTTTGCTATCCTGTGACTGTAATATTATATTCAACTGGTCACGATAAAAATCAAAATATTTGGTTTAGTGGTGTTGAGCTCACACGTTTGAGAACATACAGGGGAGCGATGTAATCGGAACTACACTTATGACCGACATAGCAAACGATATTAAACTGAGAAATGATCTACTGATGCGAATCATTAGATTAATTTGCATATTCCTACTGAACCTGAACACACAAATTAAACCCTGTTCAGGAAGAGAGGGAGAAAGGTGCTCGCACATGGTTGCAGGACATCTTCCATAATCAAAATTCCATATTATTAATTTCCTCACTTCAACTCATTAACAACAAGTGGAATGTTTTTCACTGCTTGATGAATTTTAGGAAATAGCAGAGACAGTCGAGAAGGAAAACACATGTTGAGGTATAATGTACAAGACCATTAATGGGTTTCCATAAATTAGAATTTTTTTGCCATACATTTTCAAAAGGATGACTTCCTATCTGGGCGGCGGCGTTTGGAAACCCAGTTTAATTTCCCAAACCAATCAAGTTTATCAAATGTGAATCTGTGATACATGGATATTTAATTTCAATCTAATCAAAACTAATCTGTAGATGTAGAGTGTAGACCTGGAAATGGGAATTTGTTGGGGGGGAAAAAAAGAAATAAGTCCTTACTGATGCTGATGCTTTAATCAGTTGGAATCACTTCACTGAGACAGATGACATTCTAGGGATGTTTATGGATGGAAAGGGCCAAGACTTTAATGGGATATTTCTGTTTTGAATGTAGGCTGACACCCAAGAACAACTGTACTGTACAGGACTCGAAAGGAACATAAATAAGCAGGAAGTAGCATGCCGTGCCCCCCCTTGACCTTTAATGACCCCACAGGCTGTGGCTCTAATCAACTCCCTCGTGGGTAATAAACAGTTATTTTTATTTATGTTTTCTGAAATTTCAAATATACTGCGGGAAGAATCACAACCACATGCCATCACAAATCTAATTTCGAGTCCAACTATATATTCTAGGAGCCCCTCATATTTCTTGCGCCTGCTCATATTTGCCCAACTTTCTCCGAGGATATTTCTTGTGGGATCTACAAACATGCCCTGCTTGCGATGAGGAATGGCGGCACTCCATCACGGGTAGTGGATTCTGTCTTGCCTGTAAATTTCACACCTTTTGTTTATCACGTCACCGGCACACACACACACCGGGCTGTTGTACAGTACCTTTCAGCAGGTGCGACATCCATTAGGATCTGGATGGTGTGCACACCATTCTCACATGCGCTCACTCGGATCCTCCCCAGGGGGCTGAGCAATGAGATGGTCTTCTGAGTGCACGGTCTCTCCCCCCGCTTCTTCATCTCGCCCGCCCTGCTAAGAGACCACAAATTACACCGTGCTCATTGACATATTCATGTGGTAACTTTCAGCATTTCCCACACTTATTTGCATCGCATGATCTATTGAAAAGCTAGTGGGCCGCCAACACGTGATGAGTTACATATTTGAACACCTAGCCCCCTGAACAATGTCATGATTTGACTTGATCCCTACATTACTATCTAATATTTATTTCGTGCATGGGAAAGAATACGCCTATCTAACCAATAAATCGCCCATTTTTCCCTCCTTTCTGTTCTATATATCACATAAATGAGAAAAACAATGCAGTCTGTTCCCTTGTCTGGTGGGGGATTCCCCAGATAGCTCGACATTATTTTCAATCCGTCATTTTTGGTTGATGGCCGGGATGTTTTTCTAGCATTAAATTTGTTCCTTAGGGTGCAACTCCGATGGGATTCTGGTTTCCAGCCCTAACAACAGCAAAAACGTGCAGCTTTTCTGACGACTGAGATGGATACTGGCAATAACCAGACAGCAGTTTCTTTTTTATTTTTACTTTGAGGGAAGGAGAGATGATTGACTATGTTATATGTGAGTTTTTGAGAGATGGAGGTTATAATAAATAAAGGTCACACTGATTGTAAAGGTTCCTACCAAGGAATCACTCCTTCTGAAACTCCTCTGACCTGAAAACTAGCTGTCCACACCGACATTAACTCTCACATTTTAAAGGCCCAGTCACGTGTTTTGTTTTTCCTTTGGCCATTTTGAATATTGATGTCCATAACGATTCATCATCAGCATTTTCTGTCGGAAAATTACATTTATAATGACCGGTTATGTATCTGTCGAAAAAGGATTTCTGCAATTTAGCAAAATCTCAGAACGGGTTTAGGCTACTGTTTAAGTTCAGAATCAACACAAACATTTAGGCTACATTTAAAGCTTTGAGGTGTCACACACTATACTACCACTCTCAATGGCTCTACTATTATAGAGAAAGTGAAATAAATAAAATAAAAAGTCTAGGAATATATTAAGCAAACACTGGATGTTTTAATACAATGTTTATATATTTCATAGACGTTGGCAATGTAATGATTAATTTACAATGGATTTAATTTGAAACCACACACCACCAGACATGTGGTTACAGTATGGGCAGATCATTGTGCAGTCACAGATGTAACATGAATGTGCAGTACAAGCTCCCATTGTATTTTTTTAATGGATTCATTTGACTTGATTGTCAATTAAGCCAAACCTTACCAAAATGGTAGCCTGTGCTGCAGTGAGTGTACACCATGGTGGACAATAAACAACACTGTAATATAATAATGGAGTTTGGGAATAATAATGGCCTTTCATTTTTTTTACATTAATATTCTGAAAATAATCATCTGTGTTAAATGTTCATGGTCGGGTGGATATCCTCAGTGAGTGTTTAGCACAGCACACATTAAACATGTATGTTTATTGAGTTGCCTATCATTGCACACAAATCCAGAGCAGAATTTGTTGTAGGCTACTACAGTACACACGGCTCAATACACAAGCAACCCGTGTGGAAAAGAGGCGATTTCAAAACAGTACAGCATGAGCACATGTCATTTACTGTATCGCTTTTATGGTAGATAAGAATCTTTCAACGAGACAGCATCAGGCGGTCACTTCAACTGGAATTGGAAAGGTATGGATGGAGACTAGAGTTGGGCTTTGGCGTTACTTTCTTTGGGAATCAATAATCCACGTGCTGCTATCCCCGGTGTTTTGAGACGTCATCATAATTCCATTATGTATAATGAAAATGTTCAATTCATGGTAAAACTAGACTTTGCGAACTCTTAAACTCTTTGACGACAGGTTATTTCAAACCAAACTACCAAAGAAATGTTTCATAAATCACCCCTTAGCATAAATACACGGTGTGTATAAGCCTGCTTCATGTCATGTGTGTATGCAGGTTCCCTGCTTGCATACCTACCTCTGAACGCTTTTATGTACGTGTTATTAAACGTATAATGTATTTAAACCGTTTTCGGAGCGGTTATCTTACATGCAGTGCCTTGCGGTCGATGCTGCTTTTCCTCTCTGCAAATTGCAAAACAATGAGGGCTGAATCTCTGTTCCTGTTTCTCCCGACAACGTGGTTGAGGCGGCCAATCAGAAGACGCAACGGCGGAGTGCTGCTCGCTGATTGGTTCGACAAAGTGTTCTCTCCCCCTGGTGTTCTGCCTCTTACTGTGGTTCAGGGAATGGTCCTGGAGTCCAGGGAGGTAAATTGAACATAAATACTACTTAAAATCTATTTTTCTCATAAAGGAGACCACTGTGAGAAATACGTAGGCATATACATTTAGATCATAAAGTAAAGGCAGCTATCCAAGTGTCCATATATGTAGGCCAGGGTACTAACTAACAGTCAGGCAGCTAAGGTATACCCCAGCTGGGGTTACATATTTTTAGAGCTTCTTGGTCAGTAGCCTATAATAATAATAATATAATTCACAACAAACATAACTAATAGCTTTTATGTATGTGAATTCCAACATAAGTGAAGAAGTAAAGACATTGTGCCAAGAACAGACATGTGTAAATGTGCGATAGGCTGTAATCTAATGCAGCTATACACTGTTACTTTACTATTAAAGCTTTGTACATTGATAATTAATTAATTACTATTCTATTGTCCTTGTAGTCCTTAAGTAGCAAGGTCAATAAAAAAACAACAGCATTGCTCTTTAGCATAGGCCTGGTTTATACGTATATAAATCACTAGTGATTTATAAGGAAGTAAAAATAATTCTACATTATTTTGAAAATAGCTGATATACAAGTTCACAGCGTGTGACAGGGCAACACATTGTGAGCTTGTAGATACTACTATTTTCAAAACATTTAAAAAAAAAAAAATGTTTGTAGGTATTAATACATATTCCCCAAATTGGAACACCAGGTTAAAAAGTGGTTAAAGGTGTTCTTCTGAGGCTGTTGTCATTTGATTTCTGGGACAGTCAGGACTAGTAGTGGAAAACAGATTCTAGCTAAATGTAGTTGCATCCATTATATGTTAGGTTACTTTAGAAGTTTGTGTTGTGACCTCTGTTTTATTTTTACTTCCATGGCACCTTCAACTGTTCTGCATGCCTCCATTTGGAAAAGTGTATAGGCCTACATCACATCATGGGCCTGTGGCCCACACCCCGTCTCCGTGTGGAGGGTGGAAAGCAGGGAAAAAAAACGCCACCCCTGCAGAGACCATTTTGAAATCTGTGAGGATTTCCGTGCCATCTGGACCCGCTGCCAGTCTGCCCCAGATAGTAAGGGTTGGCAACGGTACCCGACGGTGCAATATGGCTCTCTCTTTAACCCATTTTGAGCGGGAACCCCTTTTGGTGGTTACATACATTATGTTGTAATTTAGCTATTGAAAAATAGCAGATCTACAAGCTCATAGCGCGGCACCGAGTGCCGCGCTACGAACTCGTAGGTCTGCTATTTTTGAAAAATCGTGAAAATATGGCACAAATCTTTGAATATATATTCTTTCAGAGTGAACGTTTTGAACTCAAATCTTTGCTTCTGAGGGGTTCCTGGAACAACATATTTTCAGATGGGGGTTGGTGGACAATTACAGATCATTTTTGGGGTTCTTGTCATGAAATATGGAGCACCACCGATACAGAAACATCTTTCAGAAAACTGTCAGAATTTAGAAGACATTTTTAAAATATCAAAGTCAGGCCTAAACGGGTTAATGAACTACTAACTGTCCCCCGTTTTAATTGATGTGACATTTGAGCCATTTATCTCTGACATTTCAATGAAGGATGATTCTCAGCCTTGCCATTTACTTTTTGTGCTATTTTCTAAGAGTCATTTGCATTTTGCCGCTCTAAACCTGCTTTTTGTCTCTCATTAGCTAATTAGAGAGGAACATGCACAATTAATAAAAATGAACATAACCTAGTTTGATTTAGGCTTGATGAGGGATAATCAGAAAACCACTGTTTTCTTAATGTTGTATCACAAATGGTGTGAAGGGCTACCTGTGGTAAAAGGTGACATAGGTAAAGCCTTCTAACCTTTACCCACATACCAACATGTAGCCTACAGTGTGGGACAACTTATGTTCACAGCATGGGGAGAATCAAGCTCAATTAATCAGCATATGATTGCAGTAAGCAGCCCCCTCTGCTGGATCTTCTGGGCCATACTGTTTGAATTCATAATAGCACATTTCAGTGGCCACAGAATCACCATGCATTGTTCTTTACTGTAGTAACGGTGGATGTTAATTTTTTGTTGTGTTTTTGCTGTTTATTTTATTTCATGTTTAGATAAAGATTAAGAAAGGTGTGCATTACATTTTACAATGTCCAATATATTCAGGGACAGCCTCTGCGAATTATTATCCAGTTTTGTTTGTAGGTGATTATTTGTCATATAAAGCACTATATTGTCAACGCTTTTTTTTCAAGAATTACACATTTTATGATGCCAGGATACATATTTAACAGATAAATGGAGGTAGGGGGAAAACAGGAAATATACTTTGGTCGTGGTGGAGATGAAAAGAGAAGCCTGAATTGTGTGCATGACCTGCACAGTATTATACCAAAGGTTCCACACTCAATTGTTTTCCATAATGACACGTATTTTCAATCTTTTTAAGATATCCTTTAAAAACACAGTTCCACTGGTGACGGCTGTTCCTTTGATTGTGAGCAGCATCGGTGCCAAGGTGTGGTGCCCTTTTTGCATTGGAAACAAGGCTAATATCTTTTGTTTGAGACTCAAAGAGCGCACTTTCCTGTGCAGCTTCCCTCACTATTTTTGTTTGTGTGAGGTGTTGATGGACTTATACCACAGTACGGCTTCCTTTTTAGTGTACACGAACCAGATGTTTGTGAGAATAACAACCACGACTCTTTTTTTGGGAGGGACAGAAATTGTTTATGAGCAATTTTTGCCCCATATCCGCTACAGTATAGTGTTTGATTGTCAGAGCTCAGTCATACACTATCTGTTTTCCTGTGTTTGCAGTCTCACTCTCATGTTGACGTGGGAGGAGTTGAAGTCATTCATGATAGAAGACATGTAGGAGTGCAGATCAGAAGAGTCCTGACAGACTGGAACAGCGACAGTGCATCCTCTCGCACGGTGCCGCGTGTGAGCACGCATTTAAATCAGGAGAAATGGCTCTGAGGGGCCTCACGTTGCACACAGAGGAGGTCTGGGGTGCGTTCTCACTGTGCATATTGAGTGCACCGTACCGTGGATGTTATTATGACTTGTTCTTATAAATCAATCCATAAAGCAGCCATACAAAAAAAACTTAACTCAAAAACTAAAAGCGAACTAGCTATTTTATTCTTTGTACTTTGACACCGTGTTATTCCAGTCCTCTCCGCTGAATTAGCCAGATCACCAGATAAGGAAACACTGTGGTCACACAAAGACGTGAAAATATTTTCCTATACCCCTCCAGTGCCCACTTATTTAGTGTGCCTGTGTGCCTCCGTCCTCCCTGTCTCTGATATGATGTGGCTTCTCTATTTTACTGTTGACATAGTGCTATGAATGTCTGAGCACTTTGCAAATGAAGAGGCTTGAACTCCTGACAGGCTGTGTCGCCGGCACCGTGACACACTGGCCCGCACATGCTGTGCGGCATAATGATGACATTAGGATCCAGTGATAATATCAGGACGCACTTCAGATAAATGACTGATAAACCAGGGGTTGTGCCTCTCGTATTACACGCTTGACAGAGCAGCTAATCAGTGTCCAAGTGACTGCTATTACATAAATCATGAGCTTGACTTTGATGCATATTCCATCGGTGTTCTCTATTCATCACGTCATCTGGGGGGGGGGGGGGGGGGCTCTCTGGATGACTGGCTGCCGGGCCAACACACATTTTAAGAGCACATTATGTTTTCATTAGAATTTGATATGATCCATTCCAGTGTTGATTTGATTTTACGTGCTCGGGTCATTTGATAGGAAACTACCAAGGAGAAGGGCGGTGTATTGTTACATTGCGTGGAGGGGGGGCTCGGTGTGTCATTTCTCTCTCATTGGCCAACATTTACGGTAAAGCCGCTCGTTGATTTACAGTGTGGTTACCTGATATAATCATCCTTCTTTTGGATATTATCCAAATTATGCCCGTGGTCATTGTTGTTCTGTGATGAATTTACACCGTTGTGTAACATCAATAATAAAGAAGCGTGGTGGACGATGCTGTTTTTCATTCAGCAATAATTTGGACCCAAGCACTATTTCAAAGGAGATCCCCCCCTAAATGTGTTAAAAAAAATAAAACAGGGTTTAAGGAGGAAGTGTGGTGTTCAAGTGAGTCTCCTCCATGTATGTTTTATTCTCTAGTATTGGGGTCAGAGGATGTGAAGGTGGGGGTGTTAATTTAATCCCCATTCTTACCCAGAGCATGGCCACACTCTCTAAGGAGCTTTATCTCTGACAACTGTGTCAAATTAGAGAGACCACGAGCCCCTCATAAAGAATATGTCTGTCAGACTACATTGTTCCTGGCCTCTGAAATATACGGCAGAGAGAGACAAAAATAGTAGATAACACCGTAGTCCCACAGTTGGACTTCAACATGATGAAATAATTTCCGAGCCATGTGATCCTGTCAGTGAGACGAACCCGCTAATAAAATTGACGTTTGCGTATAATGCTTGCTCCTTTTGTGCTTGGGCTATTCTTAGGTTCCATTGAGGATTATTGTTAAGGATTCACAAAGAGTATCATACTTTGATACGAAAGGATTTAAAACACTGTATTCTTATATTCATATGCTAAACCAGTGATATAACAGTTCAGTTTAATTACTCAGAAAAAATGTGTGTTGGCCCCTAATGCATTGTGATTCAGCTTGGCTGCATATAATTGATGGAAGCAAAACATTCCATTACCTGTGGTGCGTAGCTCGAGGTCAGTCCAGTGTGATAAGTGCCCATCATTTATCTCAGAGCTATCATTGCTTTTCCCACAGTCAAACATGTAAAACAACTCCTAATGTTCTCCTCAAGTCCCCTATGGGTGTTTCACCCCCGTTATCATCACTGCTGCTACTCTAAGGGGACTTCCTCTGGAGACAACATTTTCACAGACCTTTGACCCAAAACATATTTTCCATTTGAATGGTCTGACTAGTGAATATTTACAAGCATGTTTAATGTATAACAGCTCTCATCTGTGAATATCGGGAGCCATTTTCTGCTCAGTCAGGTTCTGATGTTGGCTATGGCCTCTTGCTTGAGGTAATATTGACCCCTCTTAAAAGCAGAATGACCCGGGCCTCATTTAGGCCAAGTAGTATGCATACATATTCTGCGAGTCCTAAGGGCATACATGTTTATAACAAGTGTAAAGCTAGCAGCCTCAAATGTAAACATTTCAGCACTGTAATATTATTGTATCAGTACAGTCCCAGAAGGTGGTAGATTTAATAATGTGGGTGGATTATATAAGACAGAGAAATAAAGAAGTGATTTGAAATTGTTTGGGGACCTTTTGTGTCAATGGTTATGGAGGCTAAGGGACAATTGTGCTCCCTCAGGCCACTGTTAAAAAGGCAATGGGTTTTCTTGTACACACTGCATTTTGGAATCTACATGCAGAACTGACACCAAAGGCTGTTATCATGTGATTAGTAATACATAATACATTTGATTCTATTATCACGCAAAGGAGAATGAATGGGATGGTGAAACACATGAATAGCATCTCAGTGCAATGCATGAATATACGTTTAACCCATTCTGGGCGGGAACCCCTTTTGGTGTTAGCATTATGTTATGCTTTAGCTATTGAAAAATAGCAGACCTACGAGCTCGTAGCGCGCCACCGAGTGGCGCGCTACGAGCTTGTAGGTCTGCTATTTTTGAAAAGTCGTGAAAATGTGCCTCAAATCTTTGAATATATATATATATTCTTTCAGAGGGAACTTTTTTTAACTCAAATCTTTGATTCTGGGGGGTCCCAACATATTTTCAGATGGGGGTCGGCGGCATAATATTACATATAATTTTTGGGGTTCTTGACATGAAATATTAAGAACCACTGATATAGAAACATGAGGTTTTTCAGAAAAAAAGAAATTTTAAAGAGACATTTTTTTTAAATTTCGATGTCAGGCCAAAATGGTTTAATAGGGAAAAAAGTCAGGGTTTGCTACCCGGGTGCTTATACAACCACAGGGTTTTTAATCTCTTTCTTGCCGATGAAAGTCCCAGTAATTGCTATATTTCCCTTTTTGTTTCAAGGACCTTTGACGATCCCTTGGCTTGCATCAGAGGGCAAAGTCATTAGTGGAGAAATGAGCTGTGAAGAGAAGGAGATTGCCGGGCTCCCTGCGTGATTGGAAACTTTACCGCACGTTGCATTCTAATTTGAATTCAATTTTCAACGTATATATGTGATACATAAGGACACTCAAACATACAACTAAAGCACAACCAGTGTTGTTTTCGTCGACTAAAACTAAGACGAAAAATGTTCGTCGACTACCTTTTTCCACTGAAGAAATCTAAATGGAAACTAAATGAAAACTGTGCTATGATGACTAAAACTAAGACTAAATATACTGACAATTTCGTCAACAAATAAAAACTAGACTAAAATGTTAGGAAGGGACTAGTGGACAAGAGATCCAGTATAAGTCATTTTACACTTGGTTGCATGCTGAAAATAGCAGATCTACAAGCTCACAACGCGTCGCGCTGCGACGCGTTGTGAGCTTGTAGATCTGCTATTTTCAGAAAGTGTAAAATCAGTCATTAAGACGGCATCAAGCCCCACCAAAACACATTTTGGCAACTAAAACAGCCGTAGATTTGGTCGACTAAAATCTTATGATATTTAGTCGACTAAAACTAGACTAACACTAAGACATTCCTGGTGACTAAAATGTGACTAAAACTAAAGGGAAACTATTCAAAAGACTATGACTAAAACTAAAATCAAAAATTGCTGCCAAAAACAACACTGAGCACAACTAAGGCAATGTTTTGTAGTTTTGTTGCCTCGGTTTCTCCTTGCCTGGCTGTGACAGAGAGAGTCATGCAGGCTGTCTCTTTCTCTTGCATTTTATGACATCACTTATACGCTGACAGATCAACTGTTATGGCAAATTACAAAACCTTGAGTGGAATTGTCAGCCAAAGCATGCACTAAATAAAGACGAGGTACCATCTCACAGTAGATAAAAATGACAATGTGTTCTGTGCAATAAAATTGAAAAAGATCCACACACACCAAATAGCTCCCATTGGAAGGGATTTATTACAGCTTCACTAGGGGTGTTTTTCGAGCAAAACAAGCTCTTCCTCAGTCCTCATGAAGAATAGAAGACCTACAAGCTCGTAGCGCGCCACTCGGTGGCGCGCTATGAGCTTGTAGGTCTGCTATTTTTCAATAGCTAAAGTAGAACAGAATGCTTGAAGTCGGAGGAAGATTTCTGTTGCTCGAAACGTCAACTACTGAAGCTGTGATACTTTCACCTTTCTTTAGCTTATTGGGATGCGTGTGTTGTTTTTTTTTTGATATTCTGTGCAATAACGCCACAATTATCATTATCATACTAATTTGTTTGAAGGGGGGCAGGGGGAGGGGGGAGGCAGGGCATACGAAATATGAATTCCTGTCAATCATCCCGCGGTATATACAACACTTTGTTGCGGTTGGGTGACACTGCTTCTTTGATGTAAATCACAGACATTAGAAATAAAAGACAGGCCTGTTGACTTGTTTCACGCTGGGAATCAGTGGCCCAGCATGTGTTGCTCTGTCAATGCTCCACTCTCCTGTGGAACCCACCGTCCCCTGGGTCCTAGCTCCCGCTCCCCGGGGTGCACTGCATATAATTACCCACAATCCACCCTGAAACAGCTCTCATTTACAGTAATCAACAGTCTGCACTTCAAAGGATCCATGTGGTATTATCAGACACAGAGAGAGAGAGCCAGCATGTGTTATTACAAATTATTATTATCGCCCTCTCAATTACCAATATGTGCTGAGGCACGAGGACTATGCTTAACCCATTCAGGCCTGACGTCGAAATTTAAAAAAAAAAGTTTTCTAAATCATGACAATTTTCGGAAAGATTTGAGGCACATTTTAACGATTTTTCAAAAATAGCAGACCTACAAGTTCATAGCGCGCCACTCGGTGGCGCGCTATGAGCTTGTAGATCTGCTATTTTTCAATAGCTAAATTATAACATAATGTTTAAAACACCAAAAGGGGTTCCGGTTTAATGGTTAATGTGGTTAAACGCTAACGTGACATGGATGCGTTCCAGGTCTCAATGGATTAACTATGGAAACTGTGAAAGCACTGCATGATTTCCATCCATTACCAGCTGACGAGGGCAATGATGATACATGTGATGCTGCTAATAACTTCAAAAGCTCAGCTCAGTTCAGTGTAAGGTCTGAAAACATAATAGTCGAGTGGCACGTTCGGAAATGTACAACAGGGCGGGGGGGGGGGGGGGGGGGGGGGGGGGTGAAGAGGGAAAAAAGAAGATGAGCTTCTTAGACTTCAATGGCATGAGATTTACATGACTAACAAATTGAAAAGGCAAGTATAAGAAATGCAAGATCATTTGATGGTTTGGCTGGCAGACATGGTGGTGGTCTCTTCATGATGATGGTCATTATCATTAGGCGTGAGTTCAGATAATGGTCAGTCTGGAAACCGTTTTATGCAGAAGAAAAGCCTCTTCCCCATTAAAGACATATTAAGTGAATTAACGTACATCATGAATAGGGGAATCACTGTGTGGTATATTTGCCTGGAAGATAATGTGCTTATAATGTGCAGTGATTTCTCTTGACTGGAGACAGTCCAAGCCAGCCTGTTTACATTCACAACAATTTGTCTCAGCCACCCTGCTCCACATTCTTCCGTTTTGTCATTCTAACGGGAGAGAATATGGTTTATTTTTGAAGAGGGATATTTTTTATTATACAATTATACACCTCACTAATTCAGTAATTCAGAGATTCATCTCCCATTTATACCTCTCGGGCAAAACAGTGCAGGCCGTGGCATCCAGAGAGACCACCTTCAGACATGACATCCTCTGCTCTCCAGTGGGTAAAGCAGCGTCCTCCACAGAAGCTGCCTCTGACCCTCTGGCACTGCTGGGCCTCATCATTGCCGGTCCATTAGGGATGCCGGAGTAGGTCTCCAAACGGGCACGGCTGCACCACATTACTCCTACCCCTCACTGCTGGCAGGTCCCCTAGTGGCCAGGTCATGTCATGGCATGGGTGCCCTGTGAGTGAGCTTGTACCAGGTCTGCCCTTGACATGCCCCCCTCCCCCTCCCACCACACCCCCCCCCCCCCCCGTCTATGGGAGAAGAGAGAGAGAGAGCTAGACCATCCGGATGGGGCATTGGGGGTGCCAGCTGGTGCCAGCTGCGAGGGGAGATATCCAAGGTGGCGGACACCTGTCCTAACTCGCGCCCCCCCCCCAGCTCCCACAATGCATCTGGTATAGCGGCCCCGCAGACCCATCGTGGGGAAATGAGGCGCTAACCTTGAGGAGAAATGCTCCCAGCGTCGCATTAAGAGAGGCCCTAATTGCCGAGCGCTAGCACTGCCAAATGACATTAGGAAGTGCTGTCGTTTACTTTAACATAATGGCTCAGCGTGTTTTTTGGCTAAACTTACCCCTTGCTTCTCTGAGGTGTTTCACCGCGGTTGGCCGTTTCGGCCCTGTCATGACCAATCAGTGGAAGACTTCAGAAACGACAGCGATTCTTGAGGACAATCATTTTAACCCGTTTTGACCATGAGATCAGATTCTAAAAAATGTCTTCTATACATCCTGACAGTTTTCTGAAAAAGCTATGTTTCTTTTTTTCTTTTTTTTAATGTTTTTTTTTTGTGGCTTTCGCCTTTATTTTATATTTTTTATGGAGGGACAGACAGTAGGCTGACAGGAAATGGGGAGAGAGATGGGGGGGAAGACATGCAGTAAAGGCCGTCGGGATCGGGAGTCGAACCCGCGGCACACTGCCAGACTGGATTACCAGCCAAGGTGCCTGGACCATTAAGCCATGGCCCAGGCAAAAGCTATGTTTCTATGTCAGTGGTTCTTCGATTTTTCAAAAATAGCAGACCTACAAGACCAACACCTATGAGCTTGTAGATCTGCTAAAGCATAACATAATGCTAACACCAAAATGGGTTCCCGCCCCAAAATGAGTTAAAGACATTTGAGAGTTTGGGCATCCCAGTATAAAACCCAAGTCCTATGGTGAGAGAGAGGAAAAAAAAGCCTAGCTGAGAGGAGCCACAGGACTACCTACCTACCGCATGCATACACCAACCCAACATACCATGTAAATGTCCCGCCATTTGTGAAATGGTAAGTGCATTAACTGTACAAGCCCGCGAGTGAGTGATTGTATTATTTATTCCCTTTTTCTTATCAGACCACATGCTTGTATGACTTTGTCGTTTCAAAGAAATACTAATACAGTGCACTCTGTGTGATTAAATTAAACAAGCACGCTCATTACATTATGCATACTGTAATAAGAATAGCCCTGACCGGTCTGTAGCGGTTGCAGCGAGCTCCGCCGAGAATGATCACATGTTCCGCCGCTGTGCTAGATTTTTGGGGCGCCCATTAGCAGAACAAAAATCACCTTTGATTTAATGAAAGGTCCTCATTTGCTTACCGGCTCCCCTCACTTATGGGCACATGGTTAACCCATTCTGTACGGGAACCCCTTTTGGTGTTTTAACTAAGCCTTATGTTATACTTTAGCTATTGAAAAAATAGCAGATCTACAAGCTCATAGCGCGCCACCGAGTGGCGCGCTACGAGCTTGTAGGTCTGCTATTTTTGAAGAATCGTGAAAATTGCGGCACAGATCTTTGAATATATTTTCCTTCAGAGCAAACATTTTTTTAATTTCGACGTCAGGTCTAAATGGGTTAAATTAAGCCCCCCCCACCCCCCGATCCTCGCCTCTGTTCGAAGGAGACACCGTCCCCATCTCTCCTGCAGTAAGAATGCTGTGATGATTCTATGATCTGGTGTTTCAAGTCTGCGGGAGTGTCAGAAATCCACTGCAAGGTGCTTCTAATTGCAGATACACCTCAGCACTTGAAAGTAATGAATGTGAGCACGGCGAAACCTCCAAGGATCAAACTCTAGTAATACATCATCAGTCCTGAAAAGGGTAATTCGTTTCCCTTCGCCAAGCAAAATATTAGAAGTTCAGATAGCTAGGGTTTTATTATTAATTTATTCTTCCCCCCCCCCCCCCCCAATACATGATTTTGTAATTGAAGTGCTATGAATAAAGTAACCCATATATCTTAGTGAAACCATTGTACGTCTGTTGACTAGACATGGGATTTGAGTGTGTAAATATTGTCTCTTTTTGTCTGTAGCAAGTAGCAAACCGGTTGATTCTTCCTCAAACAGACATTGGTGAAATGTTTGATTGGATTCCGAGGCGTTGTATTTCCCAAGACCATAACAAATGAGTCTTTATTGTGTCTCTGTATGCCTGGCATTATTTACTGTACCTCCTGTGAGCTTAACTCCTTGACTTTATTTTTGAGTTTTTCTCTTGACAAATTGTTCATGTCGTCTGCAGCCTATATTTCATAATTGTCATAAAAGTCTACACTTGAGGAAACTTTGTGCCTTTCTCATACATTCCGCACAATTTATGAGGAATGTTCACGGCATTATATAGTGTTCACAAACACCTCTGCGATGGCCATGCATACAATCTAAATGTTATTTCTAAAATCCTGTTTCACCTGATCTCTCCGCAGAGCTTCCCCCTCTAGCCACCATGATGTAACGGTGCCACAGGGACCCAGTCAAAACAAGTCTGGCAGCTCAGTGTAAAAACGGCCTCTTACTGCAGGTCGACCCATGTGGCCACCAAGCTGTTGACCCCAGGAACACAGGGGTAAGAAGTTCAAAGCCCAGCTGTCTGTCCGTGATCTCTCCGTCTAGGCCACGGTCATGCGCCACGGGGCCACTTCCCCTACTGCTACGAGACTGGAGTTCCCTCAAACAAAAATCAGGATATGCTACGCTCCTTGAATTGGGCTCTAAATTACCAGAGTGCAGTTGGGTGAAGAGAGTGTTTGTGTGTTCGCGGGACGTAATTTACAGCCCGGGTTGTTGAATGCGAGCGGCCAACCTTGCGCTGGGACGGCGGTTTGTGGCTGCGCACGGCATCTGCTCGGGCGGGCCACTGAGGAGCGAGCTTAACAATGTGCCATTCACGGGCCAGATGATGTCCGACTGCGAAGAAGAGCTCGGACAGGAAGGTGAGGAGAAGGGCAAAAGGAGACGAGAGAGACGCGATGGCCTTTACAAGACTCCAATAAAACAGAGGTAGTTAACCTATCAAGATAAAGGCAAAGGAAAGGATCAGAGATTTGCAGAATAGATCACGGGTGCAGGCAAGATGACATAAATATAATTCACTGCATGTCATACGGTATGCATCTGCTGTGTTTATCCATATCAACCACTGAGGACTTATTGTTGTAGCGTACAGTCGCAAAGATGACTCACATCTAATCCTGATTATTTCAGTGGAGTAGACAAATCAGAGCTGTGGGCAGCAGTTAAAGCCAGGCCTCAGCGACCTGTCATCTCTGTGCCGTACAGTTAGGAGGTGGCTAACCCCTGGGGGGGGGGAGAGACAGGACTGGGGGGTCCGAGGTGTAAAAAGCCAAGAATTTCAGGGGCTGATAAATGAGGCTCTTCCTAACTGCATATGGTATGTGTTTTAAACTGACTCCCCCTCGGCCCTCCTTGTAGCGAGCCATCCTTCATGAAACAGTTGAGGGGCCCTTCGCTGTACACGGGGGCCCTGTTTTGTTGCCAAGACAGGCCCCCTGCATAGTCTACATATGGGACTATATGACGCGTGGCTTGGCCGGCTTTCATGGATTATTATGACGGTGTTATGGAGGCTTTTCATTGGGTCATTGTTAATTTACACTGGTCCTATAAGCTGTTAGTCGTACAAAGAAAATGGTCTGTCACTCGACAGATGCATCTGCTACCTAGTAATGATGTAAAATAAATTAAAATGTTTCCTCAAAAGGCATAGAATATAGTGTCAGATCAGCAGCCTACGTAGCATCTGTGTCTGCCTCCTCCTATTATGAAACATATAACATGATAATAAAGAAAGCGAAACATTTTTGAACACGGCCAGTGCTTTAATCGAGTCCTTTAAATCTTGAGTGTCATATGGGGCCCAATTTCACATTCGCATTCGAGTTAAATTAACTAACTAACTAAATTAACCATGATTTCTTTTTTTACAGTGTACATAATGAATTCCCTTCTGTCAAAATGTTTCCCCTTTATTCCAAACTTCCATTATCTCCACATTGGGTCAAATACAAATACATAATAAAATTATAAAATAATGTTTTTATTTCTTTTTTTTTTAATGTAACTGATAGTGTATACAAATCAAACCAGATCAACCCTTATACTCTATCCCATTTTGGCCTGAGATCAGATTCTAAAAATGTCTTCTGCATCCTGTCAGTGGTTCTTCGATTTTTCAAAAATAGCAGACCTACAAGCTCGTAGCGCGCCACTCGGTGGCGCGCTATGAGCTTGTAGATCTGCTATTTTTCAATAGCTAAAGCACAACATAATGCTAACACCAAAAGGGGTTCCCGCCCAAACTGGGCTATTAAGTGTATAGCCAAATGGATACTTATACGGGTCCATTTGGTTACATTTTGTACACTCTCAGCATGAAATTAACACTTTGGATTTGACAGTGTACTGTACATACAACACACACACATCACACTGCATCACCACAACAACAACAACGACAACAACGGCAGTGCTTGTACATTTTAACCGCTGACGACGTTACCACCGTGACCTTTCTTGGCACAATGAGCACTTAGCATTGGTCATTTCTACACGTTACACAGCCCACTACTGGCTATACGCTGGCTGCTCACCGTCCCGTGCAGCAGTCTTTTAACCCACTTAGGCCTGACCTCGAAATTTACAAAACAAAACAGTTTTCTGAAATACCTCATGTTTCTGTATCAGTGGTGCTCAATATTTCATCCATGTCAAGGACCCCCAAAAATGATATGTAATTGGCCGCCGACCCCCATCTGAAAATAGGTTGTTCCAGGGACGCCCCCAGAAGCAAAGATTAAAAACGTTCGCTCTGAAAGAATATATATTCAAAGATTTGCGGCACATTTTCACGATTTTTCAAAAATAGCAGACCTACAAGCTCGTAGCGCGCCACTCGGTGGCGCGCTATGAGCTTGTAGATCTATTTTTCTGTTATCTAAGCTCAACTGGTAGCTTCTATAGGAAGGCCACTCGATAAGGCCCTTTGGGTTTTTTTGGCACTTCCAGCACATCACGTATGTAACTAATCTGGTTTCTTATTGAAATATTTGCTTTCTGTATTTCTTTTATTTGACCATATTGTTGTTATTATGTACATATGTGCAAATAAACTAATAATACAACTAAACTAGCTAAATTATAACGGGGGGTTTCCCGCCCAAAACGGGTTAACCAGCCAGCCGGACACACATGCCCCCCGGTTATTCCAACCGGACCTTTAGCTCCTCTCTTATAATAGCACCCCCCCCACCCCGCTTCACTCCTTCCAATGTATTCTACTCATTGTTTACTGTACATGCGGGGTCCAGAGTAATAATAAATAAGGAGCGTGTGTGCCGTGCCAACATGATTGATTACGACAGGGAGGCAAGGTCAGAATGGAGGAACAGGCTAGGGCTGTCCGACTCATTGAGTTAACACTGTATCCGTATTGTATGAATGTCACCAGCGATCCTGTGATTTATTACTACAGCCACTGCTCAATTCTCTTTTTCTACCGTACCTCCCCCCCTTTTTTTTTTTTTGGTACCTGACCGAGATACAGGATATGAAGAGAACTGCACAACCAAATTCAGCATGTCGGTGAGCACTGTGCAAACTGTATCGTATCTTTAGCTGTTTTAAATATATTCAAATATAGGCTGTGCGTGTAGAAACAAAACAAAAAACAAAACATGTAGATCTAAAATTAATTCTATTCTTTTTCTGGAAATGTTTTGGCAATTCAAATTCAGATTTCCAGCAATATAAATGCGTCTTTAATAGGGATGAAAACATAAACATAGGATATGTGCGCACAAATCGTGCACGCACGCACACACACAATAACAACAACAAAACATCTGAGAAGCACTGACTGAATTGTTTACTTGCTTGAATATCCCACTGCAAAGAGGAAAAAAAAAGAAAAGAAAAATCATTGTCACTTTCAACAATATGTACTCAACTATTCTTCCTTCCTTTTTCAGAGGATCTAACCTTTCGTCTTGGGCTGAATACACAATGCCCCTCCGGACCTCTGGACTGCTCACTCTTTAGTGCATGTCAAGAAGACACCAGTCTGGGCTATTTCCTCTGGGAGGTGGGTAAGCAAGCGCCACGCTCTGTCAGTTAGCGTAAAATGTTTCAGACTGAAGATGGATGGAGACGACGTGTCACTGTGGCTCAACTGGGCTTTCACTGCTGCCATGGCCATGTCCTGGTCGCATCAACCCAAGCGACCGAATCGCTAGGACCTGTCCTTCCTTTTGACTTAGCATATACACTACATGACAGAGAGCTTGTGGCCTTTCCTCACTCGGGGCAGGGCATAGAAAAGAGCTCTTCTGCCCCGCACTTCGGGTTCGGGAACCTAATATTTTCATAGTTTTATGTACTTTCATTTGAAGCCTATGAGAGTATACAAATGGAACCAAATGGACCCGTGGCCATTCGGTTAACCCATTTTAGGCGGGAACCCCCTGTTGGTGTTTTAAGCATTATGTTATACTTTAGCTATTGAAAAATAGCAGATCTACAAGCTCATAGCGCGCCACCGAGTGGCGCGCTATGAGCTTGTAGGTCTGCTATTTTTGAAAAATCGTGAAAATGTGCCTGAAATCTTTGAATATATATTCGTTCAGAGTGAGTTTTTAACTCAAATCTTTGCTTCTGAGGGGTCTCTGGAACAACATATCTTCAGATGGGGGTCGACGCCGGCCAAATACATCTAGTTTTGGGGGTCTTTGACATGAAAACGACTGACACAGAAACATGGGTTTTTCCGAAAACTGTCATGAGGAATTAGAAGGCATTTGTAGAATCGTGAATCCTCAGGTCAAAATGGGTTAAAGTAACGGTTTTGATGTATATGGAGAAATGACACGGCGTCAAGACATTCATTTTAATTTACATTTCATAATTTACGCTAATGGGTGGGATTTTTCCGCCGCCGATGCTCATGCCTGCGGTTTAGTGCTGAATAATTTCCGATCGCAAGAATATTTGAGAGGGGCCGCTAAAGCGCGGGGTATATAGCGAGAGGGTTGACTCGAAGGGGGCTTGACGAGAAAGGCCTTGACATGGAAAGTCTTGGAGTGCTGACCCCTGGGGTTGACCTGCCCCGATATGTTTCCACAGGCAATTCCATAACTCTCCAGCCAACATTTAAATGCTTCCTGTTTGACAGGAAGTTCCTCATCACTCCGTGGGACCAGGGGCAAGCGCTCAACTGTGCGAAACGGCAGCGTGTAGAAACCCGGCTTAATTTATACCATGTCTCATCACCTCTGTGTGGAAGACTGCCCCCACGCTTGTACATACACAGAGAGAGAGAGAGAGAGAGAGAGAGAAAGAGATAAACATTTGAGTGTGGTGCATTTAAGGCACACATACAGTACTACACACTAGGCACACGTGCAAATATATACACATGAGTATATGCACACATACACGAGCAGGCACGCACACACACATACACTACTAGGCCTCTCTGGACCGGTAATGGTCATTTGAGGTACAGTATGTAGTGGCCATACACACACTTGTGGAAGTAAAAGTCTCTGTATGACAAGATATTTTTCTCACACTTTCACTCTCTATTGCTCTCTACTCTCTCCCTCTCTCTCTCTCTCTCTCTCGCACGCGCGCACCACTCTTTCTCTTACTCACTCACTCACTCACTATTTCACAGTGTTGTTATTGGAATGCGTGTGTGTGTGTGTGTGTGTGTGTGTGTGTGTGTGTGTGTGTGTGTGTGTGTGTGTGTGTGTGTGTGTGTGTGTGCTGGTGCGGACTGTGAAACTGATGAATGACCAGCCATGGCAGATTCATAGTCCGGATCCTGGTGCAGCTGGAGAGGAAACTAATGGCAAGCTGGGACTGCAGAGGTCTCAGAGCTAATACCTGTCTCTTCCATCAGGAGACCTGGGGGCATTTTTTTACACCCAGCCAAATAAGAGCCAACCCCCCCCACCCCTCACCCCCCAGCCCCCCCCCCCCAACCCCGCAACCCCCCACCCACCACCACCTCCGTTCCTACTTTTAACACCCCCACCAACTCGACCCTCCACCCCCACCACCCCCTCACACAAACACACACACACACACACACCCACACACGTCACACACACACACACACACACCCCGCGAACCCCATGCGCGCGTGAGAACACGAATGGCTGTGCGACTCACACCCGCGCAGACATACTGTAGCCCTTACATACACCCACACACACACACACACGTGCACTCACCCACACAAGCGCGGGGCCACACACACAGATGGACGCGTGCGCCCCATGCTGAGCCCCCAAACTGTCCAAAACCGTAGGGGTGCTGAGGGAAAGACTTTGAATGGGGTGCACTAGTCAAATCCTCGGTGTTCATTTGAAGCCTGAGAGAGTATACAAATGGAACCAAATGGACCCGTGGCCATTCGGTTAACCCATTTTAGGCGGGAACCCCCTGTTGGTGTTTTAAGCATTATGTTATACTTTATAGCTATTGAAAAACAGCAGATCTACAAGCTCATAGCGCGCCACCGAGTGGCGCGCTATGAGCTTGTAGGTCTGCTATTTTAGAAAAATCGTGAAAATGTGCCTGAAATCTTTGAATATATATTCGTTCAGAGTGAGTTTTTAACTCAAATCTTTGCTTCTGAGGGGTCTCTGGAACAACATATTTTCAGATGGGGGTCGACGGCCAAATACATCTTAGTTTTGGGGGTCTTTGACATGAAAACGTTTGAAAACGACCGACACAGAAAAAACATGGGTTTTTCAGAAAACTGTCAGGAATTAGAATAGAAGGCATTTGTAGAATCGTGAATCCTCAGGTCAAAAGGGGTTAAAGTAACACTGAGATGTTTTACTGTGTGGCATTACGGGTACTACTGGGGCATCAGCTGTCTGAGAGTAAAATGTGCAGCAGAAAGACATGGATGGGCACTTTACTGGACATTGTAGTTCACTCCCCGCTGATCAACCACAGTGTGAAACACTATGTTTCCTTCCCTTTTTGCTCCTTGCAGGTCCGGTCATGCAGTTTGATATCGTACCCTTTTTCCTTTTCTTTTCTTTCTTTTTTTTCTTTCTCTCCGCCTTTTTTGCATTTCTGGCGGCCCCGGCTTAATATTGAACCTGTTTCTCTATACATATATTAACGGTTGCCTAGTCGTACGTCGACTCCCTATGTTACCCTCATTAGGCTTTCCACGCCGCACTCATCCAGAGAGCCGGGCTCTGAAATAGAATCAGAGCACTAGCCCATTGATGCCTGAGGCTGAATCTGGGAATGCCTTCTAGGGCCTGACCTAAGGTTTCTGAAATCCTTCAAAATCGGATTCTTTTTTTTTTAAATAGTTATGTTACTACATGTATAGCAGGGGTGCCCAAAAGGTAGATCGTGATCTACCAGTAGATCACAAAGGCTGTGCAGGTAGAACACATAACATGCCCCTAAAGATATATATAATTTAAATATAAAAATGTATTTTTGCACCTGCCACTGACATCAAAAAGTGCCTGTCCTCCCCTCTATTCCTCAAAAATCAGCAATGGGATGATACTGTTTTTTGGTGGGTAGATCTTGTTGAGCTCGTCATTTTGAAAGTAGCTCGCAAGTCAAAAAAGTGTGGGCGCCCCTGATGTATAGCAATAGCTGATGAGACACAGAGAGCGCGCCGGCATCAAAGGGAGAACAGCGTATAGGTTGCACCAGGCATCAATGGGCTAGTGGAAGTCATTAGTCAGTTTTGAGTGTGCATATGTTCAATTGACCTGCAGTATGTAAATTCCTGCAATAGCTGGCCGTGCATATGGGCCCAGTGCCTCACTGGAGGCCCGCGTCCAGCATGGTGCCTCATTACTAGAGCAGACTTCCCAGAGTCCTCTCTGTTAATTAGTGGAGCCTTTGTCTGTCACGTGACGTGCTGCTGGTCTGACACTCTGAGGTCAGAGTAAGGACTTATGGATCCGTCTCGTCGTTGCAATGTCCGTTTGTCTATCTGTCGGGTGCGAGCAGCTCTCGCACCCTGCGCCGCGGCGTTGTCTGTTCGCTTTCGCATTTTTCATTTTTTGGGTGTCCATATCGGACAGTTCTCCGATTTCCTCCGTGATCTCATCCATCAGGTTTCGGTGTGCGTGGGGCTCTGTAACGCCACATGCAGCTTCCAAAGTCAAAATTTGTGTTAAGCCGTTTTGGACTGAGGTCGATAAAAAAAAGGCTTCTAAATCCTAACGTTTTTCTGAAAAACCCATGTTTCTGTGTCAGTGGTGCTCAACCTTTTTCATGTCAATGACCCCTAGAATTATCTCTATACGGACCCCCGTCTCAATATATGTTGTTCCAGGGACCCCCCCCCAGAAGCCAATATTTTGATTAAAAATGTTCGCTCTGAAATATATATTCAAAGATTTGTGCCACATTTTCACGATTTTTCAAAAATAGCAGACCTACAAGCTCGTAGCGCGCCACTCGGTGGCGCGCTATGAGCTTGTAGATCTGCTATTTTTCAATAGTTAAAGTATAACATAACACCAAGAGGGGTTCCCGCCCAAAATGGGTTAATTATATCTGTATTTCTGTAATGCACTTTGAGTTACAGCCACAGCATTGCTTGCTTTTGTGTGTGTGTGACATTGATAGATGTTAAAATGTCACCATTTTTCTCTTTCTACCTTTTCACCTGCTTGTCAGACTCAAGCAAAGCAAGTGAAATTATCTCCAGGGCAACAACAAAGCACTGTCAAGACACCCCCAGCATCCTGCGGCTTAATTGTTATTAATTTACTGCAATTAAAATGTGTCTCTCTGTCTGGGGTTTTTTTTTTTTTCATGCCTTGACAAGCATGGATATTGTTTACATGCAAAGAGAAACTGTTGAAGAACATTTCCCAGCAATGTCACTGTCTTGTGCATTGCTCTAAGCAATTCCGGCGCACACATCGCGATAAAGCCCATATTTGAATAGGAGCGGATATCAAACACATTCATTAGGTTACATGCTTCACTTGATTAACCCATTTTGGGCGGGAACCCCTTTTGGTGTTTTAAACATTATGTTATAATTTAGCTATTGAAAAATAGCAGATCTACAAGCTCGTAGCGCGCCACCGAGTGGCGCGCTACGAGCTTGTAGGTCTGCTATTTTTGAAAAATCGAGTTTCAGTTTTTAACTCAAATCTTTGCTTCTGGGGGTGTCCCTGCAGAACAACATATTTTGAAATATTGAGAACCACTGATATAGAAAACATGAGGTTTTTCAGAAAAAAAATACATTTTAAAAAGACATTTTTTTAATTTCGACGTCCGGCCTAAATGGGTTAATTATATCTGAAGAAAATTGCGGGCACTTCGGATCTTAGTCTGCTAGTATCGCCGTGTGCCACGGATCCCTAATTTCCAAAAGAAAAGGGAGGGGGGGTGGGTGGGTTGGAAGGGGGGGGTTGGTGGTGGTTGGGGGGAGGGAGGGGGGCTGAGGGGGATTTTTTTTCTCTCTCCCAGTCTATCCCGGACAGCCTGCCTCTCTCCCAGAGGAAATGAACGTATTCAAATGTATCTCCATCAATGAGCACAGTAATTATGAATTCAGCACTAATTAGTAGATACACTACTTTCCTTGCATATTTGATTTCCACTGTGAGATGTTAATAAGGGAAGTGCCCATTTTTGTCCTATCTCATAAAAATTCCAGAATGTTGGAGGGGGGAGGAGGAGGAGGGGAAGGGTGGGGAGGAGGAGGGGTAGGGGGACGGGGGGGACGGAGGAGGGGTGTGGGGTGTGTGTGTGTGCGTGCGTGCGTGTGTGTGTGTGTGAGGAGGGAGGGGGGGCAGAGGAAGGAGGAGGGGGGGGGGGCAGATGGCGAGAGGGAAACAGGGGATGCATTAAGTATGCATGGAAGTCGGGGAAAAAAAATAAGTTTACAGATAATTGGCGTGGTTACTGAGGGGCTAAAACAACATTGCTTACCTTAGTTAACATTCTGCTGGCTAAACATGGCTTTTTAAAGACGTACGCACATTGTGTTGCTCTTCTCTCGTTTACTTGGACAAATAAAGCTTTTTCTACCAGATGAAAAAAAAAAGTACAATAGTAATGCGTTGAATCACTAATGTCACACCTTTTTCATGGGATAGTACACAGCGAAATTTGCATAATTATGAATAATAAACCACGGAATATTTTTCTTCTTTCCTTTCTAATTTTATATCTTTGTTCAGACGTCATGAAAAAGTAAAAATCCCCAATGCTTTCACATAATGCCAAGGGGTAATTACAATATTTGAGGGGGGGGAATAAGAGAACCCCTCCCCTTTCTTTGATAGTGTTGCTGAAACATATCCTTGTTGTCGGCCAGAAACCTCTTACCTCCATATTTAAACTCCTTATGTTTTTATTTGTCAATTAACCCATTCTGACCTGAGATCAGATTCTAAAAATGTCTTCTACATCCTGACAGTTTTCTGAAAAAGCTATGTTTCTATGTCAGTCGTTCTTTGATTTTTCAAAAAAATTTCAATAGCTAAAGCATAACATAATGCTAACACCAAAAGGGGTTAATATACTACTTCCCCATGCATACTACAGTGTGACACAAAAGTAGCAGAAATAGTCGATCTACAAGCTCACACTGCGCCGCAATGTGACGCGTTGTGAGCTTGTATCTGCTTTTTCTTTTACATTTTAACCCATTTAGGCCTGATCTCGAAATTTAAAAAAAAATCTTCTAAATCTTCCAGTTTTCTGAAATAAATATTTTCACGATTTTTCAAAAATAGCAGACCTGCAAGCTTGTAGATCTGCTATTTTTCAATAGCTAAAGCATAACATAATGCTAACACCAAAAGGGGTTCACGCCCAGAATGCGTTAAAGTAAAAGCGAAAGTTGTTAGGTTTGTCTGTGGATTTTATAAATTTTTAACCAATGAAAGTATATTAACAAGAGCTTGTGACTATAAATAATAGCTACATTGGGATTGGATCCATTGGGACACATGCAGGTCCTGGATTCCATTTCATTCAAAGTACTGTAACAGTTTTGGACATACAGGGTTTCCGCACGACAGCATGCGATATTTACAGAGCACCACTGCTGGTAATTTATTAATACTGGAAGACAGCTTTTATTGTTGCAGTGTTTTCATAGCCCGTGATTAGCGCTGCCAGCAACACCAAATAAACTCATAAGTGGATTAAATTATCAAAGTACAGTAAATCTAATAATATGAATGTTCATTGGAAGTGAAGGACTTCATATTTCCCGTTGTTGTCAGATTAGCGAGCAGATGGTCACCCTTATGCCAGTGTTACTGTGTGAACGCTAATGTCAGAGGCCATACCTTAATCCATTGATACCTGGAACGCATCCATGTCACGTTAGCGTTAGCGTTTTAAACATTATGTTATAATTTAGCTATTGAAAAATAGCAGATCTACAAGCTCATAGCGCGCCACCGAGTGGCGCGCTATGAACTTGTAGGTCTGCTATTTTTGAAAAATCGTTAAAATGTGCCTCAAATCTTTCCGAAAATTGTCATGATTTAGAAAACTTTTTTTTTTAATTTCGACGTCAGGCCTGAATGGGTTAACCAATAACATGAACATATTTCTGGACAACACACAATTGCATTGGATACAGTGGATTTATCTAATTAATCCAATCATCTCTTTTGAATGAGGGATTTCGGCGCCCACTGGTCGCCTCCTTTTTGACAGAGATTGGCGTCTTTGTGCCAGGCTGCCAGGCTGCCAGCCTAAGAGTCTGCTCCCCTTCTCAAGGAGACTGTTATGGCCATGTGGCATGCATGCCAACCTCTGGCTGTGGCAGGGAGATAGGGAGCACACAGAAACACACGTGCACACGTGGTGCGTGCGCGTGAGCACAAACACACACACACACAGAGTAATAATAAACGCACGATAACAATGCGCATTGTAGACATAACAACAATACACCCCGCCGCGCATACACAAAAATGCACATGTAACGCATGCATGCGAGCAGAAATAAACACTGCTCTGGAAGCATGCACAAATGCACGCGTGCACACATGCACATGCGCAGGGCTGTGACTGACAGGGCTGCCACTCTGCATTCTACTTGATGTACAAGCAGATAAGCTACAATAAAAGCAAGGCTGGTTATAGAGGGCACAGGCTATAATGAGTGATCTGTCTGTCGCTCACCCATCCACACACACACACACACACACACACACACACACACACACGAGCACGCGCACACACACACACACACACGAGCACGCGCACACACACACACACACACGCACACGAGCACACACGCACACACACACACGCGCACACACACACACGTGCATACAAACACACACACACACACACACACACACACACGCGCACGCACACACACGCGCACACGTGCATACAAACACACACACGCACACAAACATACACGTACATGAAGACGGCCCCCTCACACTCTTATTTGACTTTGTGTGTGCTTCGCTGGGTTTATTATGACAGGCTGAGCGGCGGGGAGGGAATTAAACTGTTAAGCAGACATCAGAGGCAGTCTAATGTTTAATGCAGGAGCCGGGGCATGTGCTGACTGATAATGAATACAAACAGACCAACGTCTTATTTGTTGTGCTTTTCATTGGGAACGACTGGGGTGCTTGACATCCACAGCTAATGTAGTGTACGTACGGGCTATTGTTCTAACCCCCCTCTCATCCTTCCTCTCCCTATCTGTCTGTCTCTCTCTCTGTCGCTCTCTCTCTTCTGATTTAACATGTCTCCTTTGATTATGTTGATTTTCCAAGGATGTGCTGTCATTACCACGAGAAAGCAAGCTTTCCTTGAAACGGACGTGAGAGGATAATGTTGTAATTCTCAGGGAACGGCGATGGTCCTAGTGATAACGTGTTGATGGGGATGTGGTAATAGTTGTTAAAAGGTCACCCGGTGAGCTGTAATTGGCTCTTTCATACTCCACTACATTTACCCACGACAGAAGGCATGACCTCGCCTGGCAGAAACGGTAAATATGCCATCTTGAGTGTATAATTATACAAGCCAAACCTTCTTGGATGTCTTCTCTCCCGCCTCCTCTGCCCTCTCGTGCCACTAGCTCCCCGAGTCTCACTTTAGATGTCCAAGTTTACTGTTAAGTTGGCATGATCTAAGACACGCAAAGCTGCAGTCAATTTACTGTAAGTATGCCATGATTGGCAAGTGTACAGTATTGTTAGGGACTGGCACTGTAGCATGAAATTAAGATCTAATTTGAGGAGGCGTACACTTTGGGAACTGCTCATATTCATTATTTGCTCTCTAAAACACTATATACACACACTTAATATAAACATGAAAAATGTGATATTGATTCCTACATTAAAGTGCATGAAATAAAATTGCATCTCTTGCAAGATTTCCTCGTATTTTGGATTTTTTTATTGTTTCGCTAAACTATTTTGTGCCAGCCTGGGAAATTATAAATAACAATCTCTCATGTCTCTATATTCCCATAAAGACAACAGTTTTAAAACAATTCCAGCTCAAAATGAGTTGGAAATAATGTTTCATGCTTTGTGGGAATTAGGTGGGGCAGTTAAATCAATATTGTAATTTATTCAGTGATACGAAATGAGACACAAAAAAAAAGAAAACACATAATTGTTCCCCATCACATACAGATAATACACAGAGGGATTAATACAGACTAGCAAAAAAATCCTCCAGGAATCCTGTTAATCCATTTTGGCCTGACCTCGAAATTTTAAAAAAAATCTTCTAAATCCTCCAGTTTTCTGAAATAAATATTTTCACGATTTAAAAAAAATAGCAGACCTACAAGCTCGTAGCGCGCCACTCGGTGGCGCGCTATGAGCTTGTAGATCTGCTATTTTTCAATAGCTAAACTATAACATAATGTTTAAAACACCAAAAGGGGTTCCCACCCAGAATTAGTTAATTGTACAATCTTACCTCAGAGTAATGTAGCAGTAGACTTGTTATATTATATAGACTCTGTGTATTCAACTTGCTTTTTGCTCTATACACAAGTAACGTCTAACAACTTGTCCTGCTCTTCCAGATAATCCCATATGAAACATTTTGCATGTTGAAATCAGAGCTGTGTTGAAGACATTTTCTTCTAAATTATTTTTTATCCACGTAATTATTTACTAATCACCTATAACACTAATCTGGAAATTTGATAGCACTGTATACAGTTTAGTGCCCTCAATATTTTGACGTATTGCATGTCTGTTAAATGAAACGATCTTGTTAATGGAAATGTCATTCAAAAAGTTTGCTCTTCTGAATAAATAATAATAATCTGTTTTTGTTTTGTTTTGTTTTTGTTCCACTCTCTCTCATATTTCATCATCAATTTCATATTTAACCTCAGATTCACCAACATCTCAATGCATCCTTTTGTGCTTGGAAATTCTAAAAGAACACAAAAATCATGCTTGTTCATAATTTCACATCGTATAAGAGTCCTCTAATTTCCGAGGTAATAAAACAACATGTACTACAGTATATTAGAATAAATGTCAGCATTCTCCTTTTGTTTTATACACCACAGAAATGTGAGTTTTCTGGACACTTATATGCTATCCATCCACAATGCATACATTCTATCATCATCTATCATTCTATATCATAGGTTAGAATTATCCATAGGATTTCTGGATAGTTGTTTTTTTTACATTAGAAAATGACATATAGTTACTGTAGGATACAGTAGACATTCTACTGAAACACATGCAGTGCTGTTGTTACTGTTGTTCATATCCTTGTAAAATCAATGCAATAAAATGTGAAAAGCAGCCCTGGCTGGCTCTGGAGTTAGGAACCCTGGTGATTTGTGTGCTGGAGGAGGAGGAGACGCTACATAATGGGGGCTATAGATCCATAGCACCTCCCTGTGGTACCTGCCCATCTTATTGTATTCATACTCTCACTCATCATATATCTTATAAGACATCACATCGCGTTACATTTACTAATTTCTACAAAGTGAAATTTTACTTTGCATTTGCGGACTCCATACATACATTTATTTTAACCCATTTTGGCCTGACGTCGGACAGTTTTCTGAAAAACCTCATGTTTCTGTATCAGTGCGGTGCCTAATATTTCATGTCAAGGACCCCAAAAAGTATATGTAATTGGCCGCCGATCCCCCCCATCTGAAATTATGTTGTTCCAGGAACCTCTCAGAAGCAAAGATTTGAGTTAAAAACGTTCACTCTGAAGGAATATACATTCAAAGATTTGAGCCAAAGTTTTTTTCAAAAATAGCAGACCTACAAGCTCGTAGCGCGGCACTCGGTGGCGCGCTATGAGCTTGTAGATCTGCTATTTTTTCAATAGCTAAAGCATAACATAATACTTAAAACACCAAAAGGGGTTCCCGCCCAGTATGGGTTAAGACGCTATATCATTCCAGACTCACAGCATCATAAAACAATAAAAAGACAGAGGGTCGGTCATTTGGTAAAACTTATCATGTAGTATGACAATATGCTTTCATTCAGTTTGGGGCTGCTCTCGCTCGCCGCAGCCCTCTTCGTAACATTGTTATGGTAACTGCTGGAGTGAAGTCACCAAATCTTATTGTAAAAATCTCCTACAATATCGTAATAACACTTGGAGGCGGGGGCAGCCGAGTTTGACAATAACAGATCTGTGCTGTGGAAATCTTTCCCCCCTCTCTCTCTCTCTCTCTCTCTCTCTCTCTCCAGATCCACAGTGAGAGGCACATCAGAGGAGACATTTGCGCTTTATGAAGTGCATTCATTTGGCCATTTGCCATGTTTCCTCACCAGAGGACTGCTATGATGAATGAGAGGAGAGGAGAAGCAGATTTTCTCTCCCACCTCTCGGCTGTCCCCTGTGATTACTAATACAGAGCCCTGCAACCTCCCACACTATATGAAAACTGTAGGCTTGCTCTCATATCCAGGGTAATCCTCAATTTCCCAGAATCATTAAACTGAGACTAGCATCTCTGATGGCTGCAGATACTTGACATAATATGATTATTACCATATGAATACCTTGTTGCTACCTAGAAAGTGGATAGGTTGCCTGCAGAATCGATGTGGAAGACTGGCATAATAGCCTTTCTTGACTCTGACGTTTGAGAATAAAAGCCCCCTTTTTATATGTATAAGATAAATCACCAGGAAATACAGTCCCCGTCCGTGTCTGCATAGAGAAAATAAACATGAGCTGGAACGTTGGAACTGGATGCACAAAACTTGCTAATGCTGTCAAAATTCAAAACTTTTGGAGGCAAAGTTTCAAACACTACACAGCAACCCATTTTAGGGATTTGGGTTTTTATTGTTGTTCAATCTGCCAAGCGTGATGGTTGACTTAGCAAGGCCTCTCCAGTCAACCGAGCGGAATGTACCACCATTTTGGCCATAACTGTCTGGAGGTGGATACTCCCTAACTATCTAACCCGCCACAAGCATGTGGTTGGGAAACACTAAAAACGCTCAAATGGATCATTTGCCGTACACATAAACTCACATTTCTGATTATAAATGCTGCCCTTAGGTGTGTGAGGGATGAAATTCACATGGCCGGAATGCTGAATCCAGGGGAATTAAAGTCAGCTGCTTCTGAGTTAACCGATTTTGGGCGGGAACCCCTTTTGGTGTTAGCATTATGTTATGCTTTAGCTATTGAAAAATAGCAGATCTACAAGCTCATAGCGCGCCACCGAGTGGCGCGCTACGAGCTTGTTAGGTCTGCTATTTTTGAAAAATCGTGAAAATGTGGCCCAAATGTTTGAATATATTCTTTCAGAGCGAACGTTTTTAACTCAAATCTTTGCTTCTGGGAGGTCCCTGGAACAACATATTTTCAGATGGGGGTCGGCAGCCAAATACATCTATTTTTGGGGTCCTTGACATGAAAATGTTTGAGAACGAACGACATAGAAACATAGCTTTTTCAGAAAACTGTCATTTTCAGAATCTGATCCCAGGTCAAAATGGGTTAAGGAGGAGGGGGTCTACCACTGTGGATGGAGGGCGGGCCAGGGAAAATTTATGTGGGAGAAAAATGTATGTTCAGCGGATCGGCTCCAAACCAAACATATTATCATTTGGTATAGCCCTCCTCTTTGTGGTCCCGACCGGTTGTTCACAGTGTATAACCCATTTTGGGCGGGAACCCCTTTTGGTGTTTTAAGCGTTACGTTAAACTTTAGCTATTGAAAAATAGCAGATCTACAAGCTCATAGCGCGCCACCGAGTGGCGCGCTATGAGCTTGTAGGTCTGCTATTTTTGAAAAATCGTTAAAATGTGCCTCAAATCTTTCAGAAAATTGTCATGATTTAGAAAACTTTTTTTTTTAAATTTCGACGTCAGGCCTGCATGGGATAATTTCCTGACATGTTCACCATGCAGAGACAAAGGAGGATGTGCGCTCGCTCTAGTCTGTACCTCTGAGGACCGGGATCCAAATCTGGCAACCTTAGCTAACTTGGCACCTCTTCAATGATTCAGAGACAGTGGAGCTGACACATGCACCGAAATGGGTTTCTGAGGATAACTAAAACATATTAGCATTAGAACGTACATGTTGGTTGTATTATTTTGCTTTATGCTGACTTCATCCCCCAGTGAGTGACATGGAATGTTTGCGCAAATTCTGCTTATTTTTGGGTGCCGTCTCGGGGCGCCCTCAGCATGCCAATCGGCAGGCAGTACGTTTTTTTCGTCACCGCTAATCCCTAAACTTCTTTGCCTTTTTTTACTATTTTTCAAAACATTTTTGAATAGTTAAAATGGCCAGTCTACAAGCTCACAATGTGTCAATGTAGAGGCTAGTTGAACTATTCAAAAATGTTTTTTAAAATAGTAACAAAAAGGCAAAGAAGTTTAGGGATAAGGGGTTTAGCGGTGACGAAAATGGAGCCCTAAGACTCCTATCTTTGAATGAGCATTTCTCGGTATAATCTAAAGTTGTGACATATGTATACGTATCATAATTTATATTTTAGAAATTTAGAAACACTGACAAATATAGAGCACAAAGTGCTAAAATTGGTTCCCAACAGATATTGTTATCACAGGAAAACTTTGCTGATCCACTGTCTTATGTGGCTTAGGGAGGTCGAAGTGTCCTCCCTATAAGCCATGTTGGAATCAGAACGTTCACATTTTGATCTCCAGCTCCTCCTGCCTGTGTATCGAAGTGTCCTTGAGCAAGACACTGAACCCCCGAACTGCTCCCGATGAGCAGGATGGTGCCTTGCATGATTTTCTCCACTGTCGATGTGTGAAATGTGTGAATGGGACAGTGTTGGGAAAGTTCATTTATTTTATGAACTAGTTCAGTTCACAGTTCAGAAATTTAAAAAGGAACTAATTCAGTTCATAGTTCATAATTCCACATTTTGAACTAAAGTTCATGGTTCCAACCCCCCCACCCTTGAACGAAGTTGAACGAGAGAAAGTGACGTTCACACACGGCAGAAATGAACGCGTTCACAATGACGTTCATCAGGCAGAAATACAGTACGTTCAGTTCACGTTCAGCCCAAATGAGAACGCGTTCGTGAACTATCGTTCTTTGAACGCGTTCGGGTACAACACTGGAATGGGAGAATGTGAAATACATTGTACAGCACTTTTGTAGAAAGGTGCCAAATAAATATGCAGTCCATGTATACCGTATGTAAGGGTGAGATTAATATAATTCAATACAAGGACTGTTATTGGTTGGATTTTCTTTATGATACGCAGACAGTTTTACAGACAACTTCATTTTACGTTGTCACTGCATTCACGATTGAGAAGAAATTGGTCGAATCGGACCTCTGGGTTCAATGAACTTGAGGACATGTGCTCTTTGTAGGATACCTACCGGTAAGAACACGTTGCAACCTTGAGGACCTTTTAACCCATTTTAGGCGGGAACCCCTTTTGGTGTTGTAAACATTACGTTATGATTTAGCTATTGAAAAATAGCAGATCTACAAGCTCGTAGTGCGCCACCGAGTGGCGCGCTACGAGCTTGTAGGTCTGCTATTTTTGAAAAATCACGAAAATGTGGCACAAATCTTTGAATATTATATTCTTTCAGAGCAAACGTTTTTAACTCAAATATTTGCTTCTGAGGGGTTCCCTGGAACCGCATATTTTCAGATGGGGGTCGGTGGCCAATTACATATCATGTTTGGGGTCCTTGACATGAAATATTGAGCACCATTGATACAGAAACATGAGGGGCAGTATTATGCGTGTCTTAAGTACCAGGTCTTATTACTGTACTTAACTTGAGACCTGGAGGCGTGGTCAATGCTGTTTGGCCACTCAGAATAGCCAAATGGCATTGCTCACGCCTCCAGGTCTTACGTTAAGTAATAAGACCTGGTAGTAAGACACGCATAATACTGGCCCTCAAGGTATTTTTTAAATTTCGACGTCAGGCCAAAATGGGTTAAAGCCACAGCTCTCTGAAAGTGAATGACTTAAAAAATGTCAAAAAGTAGAGGTGTGCGAGACGGGGGGGGGGGGGGGGGGGGGGGGGGGGAATAACGCCCACCCCTGGTGGGTTGCATTAGCAGACCTCTGCCCTCTGCTTGGGCCCTATGGTGACAATTTTGGAGGATGGGTCGGATGAAAGACAACAGAAGGAAAGCAGGATCAAAAGCCACATGCTTTCCTGTATCCTTGCTTGTTCTTGAGGTCCATACATAGTGCATTGGATTCATATCAAGGTCTTTGCACAAGGAGAGCCTGCCAACATTGCAGTGGCCTTATTATTCTTTACTTCAATAACAAACTCACGTCTTCCCTTCGCCCCCCCATCAAAGGCACACAGAGATCTCAGAGAAGTGAAAAATACACATCATATATGAGTCATTCCGTCTTCCTTGAAATTTAAATAACTCCTTTGAACGTTATATGGCCAAATTCAACTAAGTATAACTGAGACATCTGAGACAATTCGGTGCCTGACCCCCCCCCCCCCCCCCCCCCCCCCCGCGCCACCCACACACACACACACACACACACACACACAGACGCACACACACACACACAGACGCACACACGAGCACACCTCTGTAACATTGGCTGGAGGAGGAACGAGGCCCTACTTGCTACTTTTCTCGCACAACAAAAAACTAACACCACATAACTTTTCATACCTTTCAATCGACTCCCATTCGCGGCCCCGGTAACAACATTCACTGCCTCGCGCCCCTGAGTGACAATAACTAAGTTGTCCACATCCATTGTGCACAGTTATCCACCCGTAGCCTATAAAACAGAAATAACATGGAGGTTTACTCACAGTGAGGGGTGACTCTCAGGCCGGACCTGGGCAGCCATTCCGAGTGACAGGGCCGCCCATCATGTCCTCTCTAACGGGGTCAGGGGGGCCTTATGGGGACTTGATCCAGAGCGAGGCCAAGGGGACCGGGCCTTTAGAGAGGATGGATGGAGCCCTAGAAAGGAGGAAGGACAGGCTGATTACATCATTTTTCAGACCCACCAAAAGGCCCTGTAAGGACCTCTGGGCAGCCCGGATTGACAGTTGGCCTCTCTGCTAATATATTTCAGAGTGATTTGTCAAAATGAAGAAATTGTGCTTGCTGACCCATCTCGCTTGGCGGTGAGTGACTCAATTGGTGAGTCTTGACGAGAAGAGCAACATATTGCCCGCCCGCACCCCGCCGTAGCTCATAGCTGAATGTATGAGAGAGTCAAAGTCATAACAAAGCATTCATCAACATGAAATACTGTAACTTTCTTTTGCGTTGTTTTCATTTCTTTTTTTTCTTTCTTTTTTTAACTCATGTAGGCCTGACCTCGAAATTTAAAAAAAATCTTCTAAATCCTCCAGTTTTCTGAAATAAATATTTTCATGATTTTTCAAAAATAGCAGACCTACAAGTTCATAGCGCGCCACTCGGTGGCGCGCTATAAGCTTGTAGATCTGCTATTTTTCAATAGCTAAATTATAACATAATGTATGTAACCTGCACCAAAAGGGGTTCCCGCTCAAAATGGATT
>NC_136791.1:47632384-47664884 GCF_951216825.1 Electrona antarctica
CGGCTTAAATGAGACTGTCTTTCAAGTCTGTGGTAAAGACATTAAGGAAAATGTGTCAGACTGGGTTAGCGGTGTTAATCACCTTACCCTGCGCTGCAGTGCAATAGGGGGGCATTTGTTTCTGTCGGAGGGGAATGTTTTGTTTTTGCGCATATCCTGTATATCTGCAAATATTCCCTAAAGGCACACACTACAGTGCAACATTGCACCACCTGTTTTCAAGGCAAAAGGTAACTCCCTGGGGCCCCTCAACAAATTGTCTCTTTTTCTCCTGCAGGGAGAGAGAAGTCTGCCACTCCAGGGTTTAGGGTGTCATTATGATCATGTTGAAAAGGAGAGCGCAAATTTGACATTTCCATCTTTTTCAAAAGGGTAAGGTGAGAACCCACCCCACCCCCCAAAACATAAATGGAAATACAAATAAATTGTGAAATTAGACTGAGGAGGGTGGATATTCCAAAGCACATCAATGTTCTTTTTTCTCTTCTTTTTTTTTCTTTTTTTCTTTTACAGTATATAGTTGTGTGTAATTGTAAAATTAAATAGATATTGAGTGCTTCTTCATACATGCTCTCAATTGCATTTACCATTTAGGATTACATTTTTCACTCCACCAATTCACACTTTTTTTTCCCACCGCAAAAAAATGAAAAAGAAAAGAAAAATGTGCCTCTAGTAGTACATCCTGAGATTAGTTCTGTCTCTTTGTTTCAGCGTTACAGGCGTAATGACTGACCTGGATTCATACTACTGTTTTCAATCACCATCTTTCCCTCCAAGGTTATTGGCCAAAATCCAAAGGTTGTTCTGGGATTCCACTCTATCAGCGTTTAACCACATTAACCATTAACCCATTTTGGGGCGGGAACCCGTTTTGGTGTTAGCATTATGTTATACTTTAGCTATTGAAAAATAGCAGATCTACAAGCTCATAGCGCGCCACCGAGTGGCGCGCTATGAGCTTGTAGGTCTGCTATTTTTGAAAAATCGTGAAAATGTGACACAAATCTTTGAATATATTCTTTCAGAGCGAACGTTTTTAACTCAAATCTTTGCATCTGGAGGGTCCCTGGAACTACATATGTTCAGATGGGGGTCGGCGGCCAATTTCATATAATTCTGGGGGTCCTTGACATGAAATATTGAGAACCACTGACATAGAAACATAGGGTTTTTCAGAAAACTGTCAGGATTTAGAAGACATTTGTAGAATCGTTCCCAGGTCTAAATGGGTTAATAATAATTTTGGTCTATGTTTTACAGATGTCACACAATGGACACAGTGTAAACCTCTTACGATGCCAGGACCTAAGGAGCCACCCATTATAGAACCAAAGCTGTCTCCCTAAGTCAAGAAAATCACTGACAGACAAACACCAGAACGATATATGAGAGAACGGAGTGGGCGTTATGATCTCTCATGCAAACACCATGTTGCATTATTGGGTGAACTTATGTGTGTGCTTTCAATAGCACCAGAATGAAACTTTAGTTTTCATAACTGTAGCCTATTGTGTGAGGAAATACAGAAATACAGCTGCAATTGGGCACCGCCATACGAGCATCTGCTTTCTCTATTGTACTGTAGGTACGAAGCACATTAAAAGCCTTCATAGGTAAACTTCCAACGTGCAGCGTTGCATCGAAATCACCAGTATACCTACATTTCATTCTTTGAACATAGTTAACCCATTTTGACCTGGGAACGATTCTATGAATGTCTTCTAAATCCTGATGTTCCTGATGAAAAACCTCATGTTTCTGTGTTTTCAAACATTTTCATGTCAAGGACCCACAAGATTATATGTAATTGGCCGCCGACCCTCATCTGAAAATATGTTGTTCCAGGGACCTCACAGAAGCAAAGATTTGAGTTACAAAATAATGTTCGTGCCACATTTTCACGATTTTTCAAAAATAGCAGACCTACAAGCTCGTAGCGCGGCACTCGGTGCCGCGCTATGAGCTTGTAGATCTGCTATTTTTCAATAGCTAAAGTATAACATAATGCTTTAAACAACAACAGGGGTTCCCGCCCAAAATGGGTTAAACATTGAAATAGAAAGTTTCTCGCATCTTTCTTAGAAAACAACCAGAGTTTACTTATTTACCGCCTGACTATGACAACTTCTAATGATGAAACTGACGTCTGTCAACAATGCTTTTTTTTCCTTTTTTCAAGGAATAATGAATATATTTACAATGCAATTCAGAACTCCAGTTGCCTCTAGACAATTGAGCTTCCCCTTCATGCACCTCTGTATTTTATTCAAAGCAGAACCTCACCAAAAGAAAATCTTCTATTATCCAACCCAACGTGGCAGCCCGAGGAGAAACACTGAGTAAAACAGTGACTTAACCCATTTTGGACTGAGGTCGATAATAAAAAGGCTTCTAAATCCTACAATTTTTCTGAAAAACCCATGTTTCTATGTCAGTGTTGCTCAACCTTTTTCATGTCAAGGACCCCCAGAATTATCTCTATTGGGCCACGGACCCCCATCTCAAAATATGTAGTTCCAGGGACCCCCCAGAAGCCAATATTTGAATTAAAAATGTTCGCTCTGAAATATATATTCAAAGATTTGTGCCACATTTTCACGATTTTTTAAAAATAGCAGACCTACAAGCTCATAGCGCGCCACTCGGTGGCGCGCTATGAGCTTGTAGATCTGCTATTTTTCAATAGCTAAAGCATAACATAATGCTAACACCAACAGGGGTTCCCGCACAAAATGGGTTAATATTTCATATTGGTTAGATTATTCATCCACACAAAGACGTTTCCCTTTTTTTCCCCCTCACATTGCAACGTCCTCATTAAAAATGGGACACTGCACGTTGAAACTTTTTAAAAATTCAAATATTTTTCTTCAATCTTTAAAGAGCTTATATCTAATGAACTAAGATTTAATTTGGCATGGCTTAACATCCATTTGCACTGTTCATAATTAGGAATGCAGACCTCGGTATTAAAATGAAGGGGCAAAGCCCTCACTAAGTTCCCAAGTGAAACAAGAATTGGTTCCACTTTAAGTATTAATTGATTGGCTTTGCAGTATCCCTTACAGGAGAACAGAGTACACGCACGCAACGCACGCACGCACGCACGCACGCACGCACGTACACACACACACACACACACACACACACACAGACACACACAAAATTTACAGAGCACTCATTTCCCATCAATCTGGAGCTGTTTCATTTGCCTGTCTCTCCATCCCCCTGAGAGGGACAACCTATCTGCTAGCAGAGCTTACCATTTGATCATGAGTGTCAATATCAAACTGCAAAGCAGGATTACACTCTGCTGTCGTCAATAGGCGTAATGGTTTTACATGTGTTAAGGTTAACTCAGCCATTTAATGTGCATGGTACCTCAGAGATAATCAGTCAAAAAAATGACTTGAAAAAAAAAAAGTCGTGCAAACCTCAACAGGCCTTGGTTTCGTCTACAATCATCACATGCTATACTCTGAGGGTCTTCTTGCACGTTTCTCTTTTCTATGATTTGACAGCTTATGATTATGTATAGTAGACAATTCCTGCTGTATTAAACTAGTCTTCAAGTTATTCGATTCAGATTTCTTACAGGGAACTCTCTTTGTGAAGTGTGATCAGACTGTCTGCAGACTGACTCACCAGAGATACCATATGTTATTGATCATACCTAATGTACATTTAAGTAATTTATCAGCCATGCATTCGCAGTATTTTGTGTTAACATTCTATTTCACACCAATGCAGATCTCATTTGGCACCACTTGAAACAGAATTAGACAATTTCTACAATGATGCAGGACAGGTTATTACATGGTATTTTTGTCAGAAATGAGGTAGATACGTCTAAGTGTGTAGCAGTCTATGTTTTTTGTGAGTGAGCTTGCTTGGCTGCTCGAGTGTGTGTGAGAGCGTGTCAGCCCTGCAGAAGCCTCTTCTATTTTTTTTTTTCCACCAAACACAACACTCCCTCCCCCTCACTGTAACCCTCCGCTTGGTTGCAAGTGACAGCTAACAGAGAAAAAAAAGAAAAGAAATCCCCTACAATGCTGTGAATTAGGTGGCGGTCTATTAGACACATGATCACATGATGTGGGATTAGCGGGGCTGGAGTCTTCAAAGCTGCTATTACAACTCCTGAGATGTGATACCAGGCTCCCCCACTGCTCTCTGCAGGGGCGTGTGGCTCTTCCTCAGAGAATTACCTGACACCAGCGTGTCGGCGCTCTGGGAGACAAGCGCTGTGGCTCGGAGTGGAACAGCCAACATCAGTCGGAGACGCTCCCTTCCATGCTGCGCTGAGCCAACAAACCCTGCATTTAATCCCATGTGTGAGCCGCCATCATGGCGACATGAGTTGACATCAGAGGAAGGGAGTTAGGCTTGTATAACCCGTTTAGGCCTGACCTCAAAATTTCAAAAAAATCTTCTAAATCCTCCAGTTTTCTGAAATAAATATTGTCACGATTTTTCAAAAATAGCAGACCTACAAGCTCGTAGCGCGCCACTCGGTGGCGCACTATGAGCTTGTAGATCTTCTATTTTTCAATAGCTAAATTATAACATAATGTTTAAAACACCAAAAGGGGTTCCCGCCCAAAATGGGATAAGGCTGGCATGATGGGTGATAAAGTGGATTACAGGTGAGGAAATGCCATCACGCCTGAGTAGGAAGTCATGCTGAAGATGTTAATAACAGGTGGTGGCGAGCTGGTGGCGAGGTGTTCCAGGGCCGTGGCAATCATCCCTTTAATAATCAGAAAATACTGTCTACCGAAATTTTGACTGGAGCAATTTACAGGTTGATCGTCTAGTGACTAACTAACTGTGGAAAAGATACATGGGTTCTAATATCACAAATCAATGACAAATCTCAAAACATATGAATTAATTAATACGTACATTTGGCATAAATAGGTTTAGGCAGGGTGACACCGTGACAGGTGTCAATGCAACATTGTATTATATTTATTTAGCCTGGATTGATTGATGTAGTAATGTACATGTGTTCTCTAAAGCAGTAATCTTTTTTTTTTTTTCAATGACCCCCAATTTAATATGTATTTGACAAAGGACCCCAATTATTATTTCTTTATTTTTTTTAATCTCTGGGATCGCAATCGAAGCACGTTTATAAGTTATGATAATTTGGTCTGATGTAGTCTATCATTTGTTGCAGAAGTCGTTTACCGTCTATGTATTAGTATAGAAATGTAGCTCTATCAAGCGTAACTTCAAGAAAGTTGTTAACTTGTTGGAGATGCTTCACAAATATCCTGTCATTCACACTCACAGCTTGAAGTGTGAGTACTTCTTCCTGGTTTTTACCTAGGACAAATAAAGAGGATAGAGCACGGAGGTGCGGCCCGGTCTCCTGCGGGAGGTTTGCACATGCTCAGTGTAAACAGGAACTGCGATGATGGAGTGTTCCGGCAGAGGTGCTAGATAGAAAGATCATAACTTGTGATGTAAATAATGAGATCCAGAACAGTTGAGAATTAAACAGCAGTCACCCTTCCCTTTTCAAATGTTTTATATCATCCACAGCACTTGAATGAACAGTATCCATGTTCCTTTGTCATCTCACAAAAATAAAAGTTTGTACTAAAGAACATGGAAAATCCACAAAAGAAAATATACAAAAACATTAACATTTAGTAAATGTACTTGTCCTTTATCTTTCAGTCTTTTATACACAACATTTTTTCCACAGTTGAAATTGAATTTCAAAATCAACTTTGTACTATTCTCTTTTTTTGATATCCTTTTTATTATTTCAGTTCAGGGTCAGCAACTCTCATGCACCTCTAGCACCTCTGCTGGAACACTCCATCATCGCAGTTCCTGTTAACACTGCGCATGTGCAAACCTCCCGCAGGAGACCGGGCCGCACCTCCTTGCTCTATCCTCTTTATTTGTCCTAGGTTTTTACACAGCTGGTGGATGGAAATGAAGCTCCACCCACGGTCCCACGCTGCAACTTGACACGGGGCAAAGCCTTAGAGTATATATTAATAGACGGCACCCGGAGGAAACCCTGAGGCGAAATGGACATAGTGGGCGAATTTGTCATTGCAGCGCTGGTCCGTTGACTATCATTGCGCACGTTCATGTTATTGGGCCCATGACACCTGAACGAATGTTTCATACGTGAACGCGTGCAAACGGCGCAATGATAGTCCCAGAATGCACTCTGTTCCTACCCGGAAGGAGGAGTGAAATCGCCTCATGCGCTTTTGAGCAACTTAATGCAAGTGGATGGGAGGAGGAATCCGGTGCCGTCTCTATTAATATATACTCTAAGGGCAAAGCGTTTCTGATTTTCTGGCCAACGCTGCAAGTTGCAGCTATGCTGCTATGCTGGGGGGACCCCCTGGAACACCCTCAAGGACCCCTGGGGCTCCCTGGACCCCACAGTGAGAACCACTGCTCTACTAAAAATGATTTGTAACCGGAAGAGTGGGCATGAAGAACTCTGGGGACCATTTGGTTTATATTTATTTATTCTATGTTTTGCTATTATTATTAATTCTTTTATAAATGGCCCCTACATATAATCATAAAGAGACATCTGATTTCCACTGTATGTATTCTATAGACATAGGCTATATATTTATTAAAATTTAACACTGAGGTGCACACTATGTTTAGGTGCCCACTTTATTAGCCAAAGTGTGTATAAGTACTGTAGGTGTTTATGAACTGTAATACAATTGAAGTTGTACAGTGATTACTTTTGGGTTAAAACAAAATGTATTTTGTTCACAAATTAAAGCTCTATATTCTCTTTCATTATTAACAATAACATTTTCAGGTGGGGTTACAAATGTCATCCAATCAGGAGAGAGGACCCATTTCCCAGCTGGAATTTTATAATAATGTTCCAGTTCCAATTGTGTCTGCTTGTTTTTTTTGTTTCATCACTTCCAATTGTACTTGTTTATCCCGTATCCTCTCCTGAGAATTGACCTGAAATTGTATTTTCTGTTTACTAAAAAGCTGGAGTGATGGGGAGACCAGGACCCTTGTTACTGAACAAACACTATCAGCATGTATAGAGCTTGTCCTCAATAACAAAAAATCACACCCGTGTGAACTGAGTGGTGCAAATCCCCCCCCCCCCCCCCCCTCTCTCATTAGCAGGCAACAGAGCAGCACTATATCTCTCTCTCTGTTTCTGGCACAACAGCGCCACTTTTGGTACTCATTGGTACTGGTGCTCATAGTCACATAGTCACACACAAACACGGTTGAACACGGACATTGCTGTTCCTTGGAGTGGTTGCACCACTCAAAATCACACCTGTGTGAATCGAGGGGTGCTCTTATCATCATAATATCATCTCATTCCAGCCAATCGCAATTATCGCATTCACTTTTATCGCCTTCACTTTTTATCCTCAATAGAGGGTATGCGTATGCATAAAGTGAATGGCAAATCGAGTGGCAAATTGAGTGGCAAAGCGACAGGCAAAGTGAGTTTAACATTGTTTAATGTCGTTTAATACAATCAGATAGGACTTTTCTGTTTGGATGTATGGGCTGTCAAGGCCAGAAAGTAGTTTTTTGCATTCCTGCATAACTTCCTGGTTTCACGATGATGTCACACGCATCCCCTCTATTAGTACTTTGCTCAGCCATTAAAATCATCTCAATTCCGTGCTCAGTCAATCAAATCATCGCTTTATGATTCACAGAAAAGGCCACGGGGCACATATTCGTGTCAAGAAGAGGCCTAGTCCAGGCGTCTCTTCCTGGTTTATGTCCAGCTTTGAGGGTTTGTGTAAACACAAACATTGTTTTACTACCACCACCTACTGTATGACTACTTTTGAGTGTTTGTGTAAAAATAAATCACACCCGTGTGAAATGAGGGGCGATCTTATCATGGTAGATCTTATCATCATACATCATCTCAATCTGGCCAATCATAATTTGCGTCCACACCTCGCTTCGCCTCAAAATTGTCCATTCATTGTCAAACAATGGCATTTAATGTTTGTGTGGGCACCCGAAGTTTGTTAGCACATACACTAAAAGTGCAAACACAAACATTGTTTTGCTACCACCACCTATGACATGTTTTGAGTGTTTGTGTAAAAACACTAGAGTATAAACACAAACATTGCATAAACACATGATGTATGATGATAAGAGCGCCCCTCACTTCACACCGTGGGTGTGGTTTTTAAACAGCTGGTGGATGGAAATGACTCTAACGCACCATAGAGTTATAAAGGAGTGCAGACAGCCCCGCCCCCTGATATTAATTTCAATGGAAGTTGCTCAGTGGCGTTTTGAATCACCCGGAAGAACACTCTATACTTCCGCATTTGACCACCAAATTTTGGTGGTCAAATGCGAAAGTGCAAACGAGCGCTCAATGTTAAACCCCAGTGGCGCAGGGTTTGCGGCTTCAACGTTGGCCAGCCTTTCTGGGGGGCTTGGTGCTCGCGGCTTCAACTTGCAGCATCAGCAAAGCGTTTCCGCTTTTTTGCCGCCGCGTCAAGTTGCAGCCGCACGTTGGCGTAATTTCCATCCACTGTTTAACCCATTTTGAGCGGGAACCCGAACCCCTTTTGGTGTTACATACATTATGTTATAATTTAGCTATTGAAAAATAGCAGATCTACAAGCTTGTAGGTCTGCTATTTTTGAGAAATCGTTAAAATGTGCCTCAAATCTTTCAGAAAATTGTCATGATTTAGAAAACATTTTTTTAAATTTTGACGTCAGGCCTGAATGGGTTAAAAACCTGGAAGAGATGCCTGGACTAGGCATTTTTTGACACGACAATGTGCTTGCGCTCAAACACACAAAGCTGGTCATAGGAGGGGCTAGTAAGCCCCCACCCCCCCTTTTTTCCCCATACTCTACATGTTTTTCCCTTCTTTCTTAACTTTCTTTAAATGATGATTTCCTGTTTTTTCATATAAAGTGTATATTTGTATGTCTTCAATTGTTATGAATTGAAAAAGGTGGACCCTGATGTAAACAAGTCCTGTGATTTAATTTCATGGTTTCGTCCACAAAGTTTTGTATTGACTTGTGCTTTCGTTTGAAATATACCATTCACATACTGTGAACTACTTTTTTCAATCAATCAATCAATCAATCAATCAATCAATCAATCAATCAATCAATCGCGCGCCTAAAAATAAGTTTGGTTTGAAACTTTGAAACAAAAATATCACTTAGGCTACAAAATAATTAATATATAGGGCTAATGAGTCTCTTGGACAGAGATATATAGCCTACCTTTTTTATGGGGAAGGTGTCATGTGGAGTGGTGAGAAGTGAACCCAAACGCAGGTCAGCCCTGCAGTCAGGTATACTGTCCAAACAGCTAGTTCAAAACAGCAAGCTAAGAGTGGGCACTAGACCTTGATGTTAGAAAATAAATAAATATTTGAAACATTGAACATTTGACATTTAAGGTCGCTAACAAAATGCGGAAGTGCTAACTCGCCCGAAAGCACCTGAAGGTGTTGGTGAAGAGTGTTCTCTACTGTGTTATTAAAACCAAGCTGCGAGCTATCTTGCTCGTGAGTCTTGCATGTAACCGCCTGCAGTTTCCTGCTTTGGCCAGTAGGGTTGGGCTGCTTCAACGTTTCCCAGCCGTTCTGGGGGCGTGGGAACATCCTGGGAACAACCAAGGACTGTCTAAAGGGAACAACACGAACACATGAGGGTTGATTACAAATGATATACAGCTGGGGGAGACAAGAACATAGAGCGATGAATAGTAGAACATGAACAACATAGAAAACCAAGATCTAGACAAGACTAGGCAAAGTCTGTGACTGAGAAAGAGGAAGTGCAATTAACATGTAGCCTACCAGCTGAGACTGAGAGGGGAGAAACAGGTGGTGCAACAGGCCTACATGTGAGATAATTATTAATGTTTGTGTTTTGAAATAGGCCTAAGCTATATTGACTGAGATAGAATGTTTAATTGTTTATAGGGGTTTTTTTAGCACAATGAAAAATAAATAAAAAGTGGGCTACACAAGGAAATATGTGCAGAATGCAGGCGAGAAAGGAAAACCTACAGAGCTTATTTATACAAAGTTCTCAGCTATATAAAAAAAATAATCGTGTGGATTTCTGGATCTCTTTCTGGAAACAACATGGCTTCAGTGTAGATCTCAGACTTATATGGCCAAGCCTGGATTTACCATGGGGCTAGGGTGGGCTTAGCCTGGGCACACTGGGCAGCATTCCATTTCGTGTTTATGATCCGGTCGGGAGCGGATGGTAACCTTCGTCGTTGTAGTCAATGATTTGTAGTCATCTGGCAGGAAACCACAAGGTGGAATCAGTACTATATGAATGGCTACTTCCTGCAGCCTGATGACTACAAATCTGACTACAACATGACGTAAATTACTATCCTCTCCAGACCGGTTCACACGGTGATTTTGGAACACAGACCAACCAGGCTTTCCTCTGAGGTGGAAAGCCTGGTGACGCGAGGTTAGGGTGGGCTGCACCCTGGGCTTTTGCTGTGAAACACCTAATGGCGTGCATTCATTCAGCACCATGGACAGCGACTAGTCTCTGTCTGTCTGTCTGTCTGTCTGTCTGTCTGTCTGTCTGTCTGTCTGTCTGTCTGCCTCTCTCTCTTTTGGGGCGGCTGGGTACCCCAAAATTAAAAAAAATACTAATACTAAAATGATCAATACTGCAATATAGAAATACTCTGTACAAGTAAAAGTCTGGAATTCAAAATGTACTTGAGTAAAAGTATTGGCATCAAAATTGGCATCAAAATTGGCCTACCAAATGTAGAAATGACCCATTTCAAGTTTTCAAATTTATTTTTTAATAGCAGACCTACAAGCTCACAATGTGTCCCATCGCATTGCATTGTAGCCTCGGTCCCAGACCCAGGCTATCTTATCTTTGCATTGACACTAGTAGAGTAGACACTCCCTAGCAGGGTTCACGCGGGCTCTTTAAAATCCTCCGTGTGCCCCGCCCCCTTCCCACACCTGCGGTAAACAGACAGCTGAGCTGTCTCTCCCTTACAAGCTCCTTGATGTTTGGAGGTAAACGAGTGAAATAAACAACTTGTCGGTGTCGTTAGGGAGTGAACAGTTACTTGAAAGACTCGAATTGTGACACCAGGTGAGTTAATGTGCGTGCATGCGTGTGACGTGTCTGTGTGTGACTGTGGGTGGTTGTAAGTCTACAGCACATTATTTTTGTTTATGGGGCTATGAGCAAGGCTGTGCCCGTGCGTGTGTATTGGAAGTTTTGCAACCTGAATAGCACAGACCGGCATACCCTCAGATTTCTAGGTTTAGCTCTTTCATAATGTGTGCATGTTTAAAAATGGCACCAGATAATGAGGACAAAATAAATCAATATATGTAGGGAAGAAAACATGTACTATTATAGGCCTACTATTTATTGGTCGATGAAATTAATGGAATAATTAGGCTACTTTTTCAAGGTCTGCACATGATGGCCAACTCAATTTGAGCAATGTTTCTGAGCTGGAAAAAGTATGATTTTACAACCCTTGCCACTTGTCAATTGTAGGAAAATTCATATAGGCCTACCTATATTGTACGTAGGTGGATCTTATATATATACGTAGCTCTACTAATGCCTTTGCATTAGAACTATGCTACTCTCGTTTCCTGAAATGCAGACCAGCCTCTCGACTGTAGCGAAAATAAAAATCACACCTGTGTGAACTGAGCGGTGCTACTATATATTGTTATAGATACTGTACTCTACTGTGCTTTGTACGGTATTGTGGTGTACTGTGCGGGGGTCCCCGGAACATCCAGACCCCCAGGAACACGCCCAGGGGGGGGCGGTCCAGTTCCGGTGAGCTGCCGCACGTCCGAAACGGTCGAGAAATGACAGAGTTACCATGTGGGGGGAACCCCGGGGGGTTCGTGTGGGGGTCCCCGGTGTACTGTACTGGCCACTTTAGGTGATGCAGTTTTCCGTGCTCGGACATACAGACACAGAGACAGACATACAGACATACGGACGGACGGACATAGCTCCGTAATGGAACGGAGGCACCGCTCAAAGAATAACGTTTTGGCTACTCACCAATGCGAAGGTGGCTTGTGTTATTAGAAAGCGTACTTTCCGCGGTGGATGCAGTCTGAGCCCCCCACCACACGTATAAAATGCACTTTTTGGCCAGAAAGGGATTTTTTTTTCCACAGTAAGGAAAACTCTTGTCTATGGGGTTTTCTCTTGGCAATATCTGTAGAGAGCGCAGTGGAGTAACTAAAGGTATTTTCTTCCGGTGAAAAGAAAATCCCTTTCTGGCCAAAAAGTGCATTTTATACGTGTGGTGGGGGCTCAGAGTGCGTCCACCGCGGAAAGTAGGCTTTCTAATACCACAAGCCGCCTGGTCTGCATTTCATGCGAGTGCAGGAAGTCGAGAGTAGCATAGCATTAGGTTCCCCAATAGACGGCCCGTGGGCCATTTGCGGCCCGCGTAGCGCCCCCTTGTGGCCCCTGGAAGAATTTTGTTTTGTTTTGGGGGGGTGTCCCAGATATAAATGGCATTAAATGGGGGTCAGTAGCCTATGCATGTCAAACTGGGCACCCCCTCAAGGACCACTGGTGGTCCCCGGACCACTGGTTGAGAACAATTCTTTATTAATTAATGAAAAAATAAAAAAAAACAATTTTTCGCGTGTGCGGACTCGGCCCCCAGCCTGGTTCCCTAGTCAAAATATGGCCCTTGAGGAAAATTAATTGGGGAACCCTGCTCTAATGCATAGGCATTAGAGCTATGGATCAGAGCTAGGTGGATCTACATATGTCCCCTCTACTGTATAACAAAGCTCAATCTACTGTAGGCATTATAATTTCCTTTTGTCAGTGCAGTTCTACCGTTATAGCAGTAATTATTACACAAAAGCATGTAAAAATACTATTTATGTATATTATTTAACATATTGTATGAGAAATCTACAACATAACCCCCTTTGCACAATGTAGAATTTGTTGATTATATCAGTATAACATTTGGTTTAGAAGCAATTGAAAATCCCCCGTAGACATGTTATGAGCTACTTTCTGTCAAGAAGAAGAAATGTTGGAGTTTGGAAGCGCTCGTTTTTATTAAGGGGTCGCGCTGCTGCCTCCTGCATTATGTGCAAATGCGAAACAGATGCATGCAGGGACGTTCAGTGACTTACGACGAGCGCTTCCAAACTCCAGCACTTAGAAAAATAATCACTTGCACAGAATTTCTTGACAGAAAGTAGCTCATAACATGTCTACGGGGTATTTTTATGAAAAACAAGCTCGGCAGATTGAAAGAGGATAATTCAAGCTGGGACTACAGCTGCAATGTTGGTGAGTTTAACGTTGTTTAAGACAAGCAGATCGCAAACGCAAATGGATGAGTGGGGAGTCAATGGAGGGTATTGCAACTCTAGATTCATCCCATTATAAAAAAGTCTAGAGTTGCAAATTGCGGCTAGGCCCTGAGTAGCTGTGTGGTTGAATATCTGTCACCTATCCAAAATGAAACTACGTTTTTAGCCTACCACAGCCCCATTGACTGTTTGCCTCTGGTAATGAATCATGTCCAATGACTGGTCTGGCTCTATACTGTGTATGTTGTGTCAGGATACAACGTATACTAGGCTGTGTAGTGTGTATGATGTTGTGTTGTGGCTATTGTTAAAGATAGTGAGTTATTGTGACATGGTACATTACACATGTACAGTATGTGATGTGACGCTTGGTCACGTAAATTTCTTTCTTTCTTTCAGGCACTCGAGGCTTGTGGTGTTCCTCTCAACCTACTTAGGACCCCAGCAGGGTGTACACATGTATGCGGGTATAACCTACTACTAATGTCCATGCAGGCCCTGGTCTTCACTGCAGCCGAATACTGTACCCCAGCCTGGTGTCTATAGACTCTAACATCCAGTTTGTTCAGTGCAGCAATGGCTGCTCAAGGGACAACATTCCTACCAAATCAAACTTTTTGCCTTTTAAAAGTTCTGTATATTTGTCAAGCAGATGACATGAGTCTGAGGTGACAATGTAGGGGATGATCAGTGCCATTCGCCACAGTGGGTGCTAAACAGAGATGGCGCCGTTTTCCATATCAGAAAGCGTGGGTGGACTGGAGACACCGATGGAGGGCTCATCCGGCGATGAACTAGAGAAAGGGCGGGTCTATCTCTCTATCCATTGGTTCAAAGGTTTGACCCTGGCCATCTCTTACACAACTGATGAAGTCAGACAGCTCAAGGTAGGAACCTTTTGTTGTGCTGCTGTGATGTGTGTAATGTGATTTAAGATGTTGTACTATTGCTGTCACATGTTCAGTGGATGTTTGTGGCTCTGGAATTGAATGCTGATGTGAATCTTTTGTATGTTGAGTTGTGTCTGTCATTGAAGACAGTGAGTTGTACGTAACAGGCTCTTGGTCACTTCAATTATCCTATGGCTATGTGTGAGTTTGCTATTTCCTTTTAAGTTCAAGCTAGAGGTTTGGTGATTCTACGTCACAGCCATCAATTTGGTCAATAATCCAATTTGAAATATTGACTTAAATCTGCTGTGTTTTGTCGCCGTTCTTTAATGTTGTTGATGATCTGACATGGTGGTTGATATTGGTTTGTGACTGGCTTAGTGAAAATGTAGGCCTATTCCTCATGGTCTTTCTTTCTTTCTTTCTTTCTTTCTTTCTTTCTTTCTTTCTGTCTTTCTTTCTTTACAGTAAATGTAGCTTTTCATACCTGTTGCCATGTCATAGAGCTCTATATATAAAAATGGTTGCTGTACGTTCCACAAGGACATGGGTATGTTCGGACTGTATTGTTGGGTTATTGGTGGTGCGTTTGCCGTCTATGCCTTCCGTATTGACGGTGCCGTCAGGAAGGAAAACCCTGGCTGTTTGTGTCTATATGTCGACTCATGGTCACGCCTCGTGACATCACGTTACATCATCAGGGATGGAGATCCCTGATCCCCTAAAGGGCGAGGTCGCGTGCACCCAGCGGTGGCCGAACGGATAGCGGCGCGGTCTTGATACCGGAAGGTTCCTAGTTCGAATCAGCCGTCCGACACGTTAAAAAAAAATTACCACCGCTGAAGTGCCCTTGAACAAGGCATTGAACCACTACGATGAAATGTGTTCTATGAGCAGGGCCTGGCTGGAAACAAGTTCTTGAGCTTAGCCCAGATACCCTGGGTAAATATAGATTTAATTTCATTTCATTCATTTCACCCAACGCCTGGGTGACGGCAGACTGCTGGGCGAGCGCTGGCGCTTTAGAATGGGGGGTCAGATCAACATATCCGTCTGGGTGCCAGCAGACTGCTGGGCGAGCGCTGGCGCTTTGGCATGGGGGGGTCAGATGCAGATCAACATATGGAATGAATTCTGTACTGGCCATATATGGAGCGTGTCTTGAGTGTACAGGGTTTGATGAGGTCAGATCAACATATGGAATGTCAGAACAGGTCAGCTCCATATATGGAGATCTATAAGGGTGGCAGCGGGGCAGCGTCTTGAGTGTACAGGGTTTGATGAGGGCCCAGGTAGGGCCGGGCCTTAATTTTCGGGCCCGTTGAGAACTCTAGTTTTCGCCGGCTGCCGGGCCGCGGCTGCACTAATAACTTTGGGGCAGGCCGGTCTAGAGTTTAAATGGACAGGTATCAGTCAAAAGGGAGACATCGAAGAGGAAGGGTGGGGGAGGATCAACATATGGAATGTCAGAACAGGTGAGCTCATATGGAGATCTAAGGGTTTGAGGTCAGATGTAGAGTTGCTGGCCGGCTCCATATATGCAGATCTAGGTGATGATCCAGTCTTCTCCATGTATGGCTATCCAGGGTTTGATAAGGTCAGTGTCATGATCTTCATATGGAGACGGCCATATATGCAGCGTGTCACGAGGCGTGACGGGTGACAGCCATATATGGTGGCGTGACGGATCGACTGACAGGTTTTGCAGGTTTTCATAGTAATCTACGACCTACTGTCACAACAAACATGGATAATTACTATTAAAACGATTGATGAGTGGATGTCATGATACGAGTTGAAATTGGTTTGTTCAAGCCTATGTAAGCACCTCATAAATTGTTGTACAGGAATTACATGAATACATGATTTGATTTTCATATGAGAATACAAAGACATTTATTTGTAATCTAGTTTGTGCAATTGTTACCGTACAGGTCCTCAATATTTCATTAATTTCATCTCAACTTTAACCCATAAAACCGTGGAGGCATCTGTGTCATTTTAGATGTTTGTGTTGGCTATTCAAAAAAACAGTAGATATACAAGTTTGCAGCGCTGCACGAAGTGACACACTGTGAGCTTGTATATCTACTACTTGTGTGAGAACACTGATTTAGAAGGCATTTGTAGAATCAGCCTGCAGGTATTAACCCATTTAGGCCCTGACGTCGACATTTAAAAAATGTCTTTTAAATCCTGACAGTTTTCTGAAATACCTCATGTTTCTGTATCAGTGGTGCTCAATATTTCATGTCAAGGACCCCAAAAATGATATGTAATTGGGCCACCGACCCCCATCTGAAAATATGTTGTTCCAGGGACCAGCAGAAGCAAAGGTTTGAGTTAAAACGTTCGCTCTGAAAGAATATATATTCAAAGATTTGCGCCACATTTTCACGATTTTTCAATAGCTTAAAACACCAAAAGGGGTTCCCGCCCAAAATGGGTTAAGTGGTGGTGCTTTTATGATGACCTAACCGTGGAGACTACTACTGACCGGTGTGTGTGTGTGTGCACAAGGCTTTTATCCGGCAGCTGGCAATCTGCTTATTCATCACCATGGAGAGCACCACAAAAACACTATTATATTATACATCCCACACTTCAGCTTCTTTCACCGTGTCTGCAAAAACATAGTGATTACGCTCGGAGCAGATCAGCAATATCATTTCAGATACAGATATGAGTGGGATATATGTAGATGGAAGACCTGCATGCCTGATTTGAATAATTTTTCTGTCTGATCTGAAATTGATTAGCCCTATTTAAAAGTTGCTTTAAAGAAATGAATGATGAACGGTCCAGTTTAAACCATAATTTGCAGCCAAAGCCAGTATTTATGACTTGGTTTTTAGTACATGGGAATTTTATCTGGAACAGGTTTATATAGTATTGCTACTTTCTACTATAACACAACAAAAGAACACAAATAAATAAAAGGGAGGGGGAACATAATTTGCCCAGAGAAAAAAAAATAAGTGGTTGCATTCTGAACTTCAAGTTACCTTTTCTAAAGCTGAACACTGGGAATTTGGACCTCCCAGCGCAAACATTAACAGGCTGAAATGCAGCTCTGGATGTAACAAAGGAAACAATACCAGGGAAGAGAGCCAAGAAGGCAGTGCTGGCACGCCTGTTCCTGGGACCATGGGAATTTGGCTCCCAGAAATAATGGGGTTGAACAGGGCCCAGCACTACTGCTACTGTAGCTGGGAAAAATGGTGCACCACAAGCCAGGCTAACATCCAGGGAGACTTAAAAACAGAGAGGGGGAGGGAGGGAGGGGGGTGCACGAGAAATGAAATATACAGTACAGTAGGCCTGTGGGTTGCACCTCACAGTGTGAAGTGAGATGAGCAAAATAATGGAGAGAAGGGAAAGCCTGTGTTATGTTTGTTCCAAGCAAGTGATTGTAAATCAAAAGCAGCTGCACCGGCCGGGCTTAGTGGCTAGATGTGAACAGCACATAAAGAGCTGCACCGACAAACCTGCTACCTAGATGGAGAAGGAAAGAAAGAGAGAGAGGAGGAGAGAAAGAGGGACTGTCCTCCTAAAAGCGCTGGACATAATGGGGCTTTCATGGGTGTGTGCTACAGTGTGCAGTTGAAGGCTGGGGTAAACTAATATCCCTATGAATGTATGTGCATAATATTGGTTGTGCTAATAATGCTAGCAACCCTCCTCTAGCCTAATTAGGACAATAAAGGGTTATGGGCTAATGTATGACTGCCATGCCAAAGCTAATGAATGCCTGGTATACCTTGTTTCCTCCCAAGCGTCCTTGGACTGTCATCTCCAACCTTTTGATGTTGTATCTGATTATCCAGGCAGCGATTAATCATGATTAAGTAAGCACCAAGTCTCTGAGAGGAGAAAGCGGAGAGGCGAGTAGAGAGGGTGGGTGGACAGCAGGAAAGTTGCCCAGGTTCAGGCCTTAATTCTGGGCATCACACTCTCACTCCTCTGCCAACTGGACACTGGTAATGAGACGGCAATGTGAAGAAGAAAAAAAGAATCCTGGTGCTTTCCTTTTTTTTTTTATAGTTAAAGGAAAGATTCGTTACCCGAGCCACACTTCATCCCAGCCGCTGTTCCAAGGCTTCCAAAGATATGCCTCTCGCCTTCTGTGGTAAAACGTCAACTCGGAGACTGTCGCCTTGCATTTTGCACGTGCCCAGCAATATTTGACAACCGCTTTTTGCATGTTTTGTTGATATACACACAGAGATTTCAATATACACCCCCCGCCCGCCTCCCCCCCTCCTCATTCCTTTTCCTCTCCCTCCAAAAACATTTCCCTGCTTTGATATCAGTTGATGGAATATAAATGGGGTGGAGCAGACCTGAAGGTAACCACCTATTGCCCTTCATGCATTTCTAATGCAACCTGCTATGCCCGCATGCTCACAGAGTCGGCCCCCGGCATCATTATACTCCAAGGTGCTGAGTCTTTCGCCAGAAACCCCTGCCTTTTTCAGCGAATAGGATCACCCTGGTGGCCGAGGGTCTCTCTGATACCGTATGCGCGCCACCTGAAAGCCGTCGCTGTTTGCCCAGGTGCCAAAATAATCAAGTTCAGCTCGCATGGCGGGTTATGAAAGAATATTAACTGTGGGAATAACCCGGCGTGACATGCGTCGCCCGCATGCATGATCAAACGAGAGCCCCTCGCAGAAAAAAAGCCCAGAGTTTTCCAGGTACAGGCCTACTGGCAAGGGGAAGTCTGGGCTTGCGATGACACCAACTCAATCACTGTTACTTTGAAGTCGGAAGGGTCAGTGTTGTAATGGGGTTTGCACAACGGTACAGCGATTCTCCCTCTTCTGCTAATGTATTTAGCATCCTCGTGTCGGTAATGGATTCCCCAGCAAAGAGACGGGAGAGTGGAAGCTGTTGTTGAAACCCCAGTTAATGACGTACCGAAGGACACAGGGCAGGGGCCCCCAGTTTCACTACTATCAATAATATAAATGTTTAACCCATTTTGAGCGGGAACCCCTTTTGGTGCATGGTTACATACATTATGTTATAATTTAGCTATTGAAAAATAGCAGATCTACAAGCTCATAGCACGGCACCGAGTGCCGCGCTATGAACTTGTAGGTCTGCTATTTTTGAAAAATGTGGTGCAAAGCTTTGAATATATACTCTTTCAGAGCGAACGTTTTTAACTAAAATCTTTGCTTCTGGGGGTGTCCCTGAAACAACACATTTTAAGATGGGGGTCAGCGGCCAATTTCGTATATTTTTGGGGGTCCTTGACATGAAATATTGAGAACCACTGATACAGAAACATGAGGTTTTTCAGAAAAAAAAGACATTTAAAAAAAAAGACGTCAGGCCTAAACGGGTTAAGTGCTCCGCTTGGAGTACCGGAGGAATAATACTTCCATTTCCACCACCCTGCTGCCTCCTTGCCATGAAAAGCATTTCCTCCAATAAGGCCCAAAGTGGAGGAATTTGGTTTGAGCGTTCTCGCCTCGAAAACCACACCACTATGTCATGGTTTTTCCTGTCAGAGTTTGTTTCTGTTAAATAGACCTAAAATATGATTTTACTTACTAGGATTTAATGTTTCCTCCTCTGTGTTTTTTTTCCCCAGCCGCATGGCTTTCCATCAATCTTTCTGTTTCCGCCACTAAAACCAGTATTTCAAACTTAAATTATGGTAAATGATGTGTGCGCTGGGTGTCGGTGAGGGGAAACAAAATAACCCCCTGTGATGACCGGGCATGACCGTGCCTGTAGTTTAACGTCTCTTTCAAGACCGGGTGTGTACGTGGAAAACTTTCCCCGCCTTGCCGCAAAGACACAAATCAACCATCTCGCTTCATTATCGAGAGGGTAAATCATGTTTCAAGAGCAATATGGAAACACGGAAAAATAAAGGAGCGTGAAGTTATGTATCGCGAGGCCATCGAACACAAACCGGAGCCGAGTAGATCACCGTGTAATTGGTTAGATTGTGTGCACACATGTCTCTCTCTCAGTTCCAGCACTGTCCTGCAGTTCAGTGCCGGCTTTGAAATGTGGATTCAAAGCTAGCGGACTTCCCTGAATTACTGAAAACCCTCAGGACATGGTTTGGCCTTTGCGGAGGTGGAAGCCAAATATGAAGCCGGGGAAGATGAAGCACCCTGGCCTATCGTCTGTTCCTGGTAGGTGTTCACTCCCGATAAATATTTCATTTTGCTACAAAACAAATAACTTGACATAATTCCTCCCCCTCGCTTCCGAGTAGAATGACAGAGTGGCTGATTTACGCGTCGCGCAGGGAGAGGTGTAAAAAGCATGCAGGCATGTCGCCGTGCCACACATCCACCATCTAATGGATGCAACCCGAAGGGCTGACAACTGTTTTTCCCTTTTTTGAGCGTGGCAGAGCAAAAAGCCACGCTTGCGTTCATATGTATTGTCGACTGTGACATCTGAGGGCTCTCTCCAACATCATAACGTGACAGTTGACTCGCACAGCATGGTACTGTGGAGAATAGCATCTGAACATAACAATGTCTTTTATAGTGTATATGTATGCATTCAGCCTGCAGAAGATCTGTGGCGAAAAATAGATTTTTCCAAACTAATTTAATGTGAAAGCTAATGCACTTATACTTGTACTAAGGAACTGTAGAATTTTAATCACTGCTATAAAGGCCTCTCTAGTGTGTGTCTTCCTTTTAAGAGGATGCTGGGGCTAAATAATTTGACCCCAGCCGCAGTTACATTTAAGTCATGAAAGGCCAAGCTACTTAAACTTTAATTCCACTCTGAAAGTGCATTATCCAGTTAACTATTTTCTCATTTCTTTCTTCAGAGTGCTCGAGGCAGACTCTTGCTTTGTTGCGTTTGTCAATCACTGTAATTTGGGCTCCGTTTCCAAAAATAATTATCAGGTGAGTGGCAGCCCTTTGCCTGGAGTGCCAACTTGGAAGCGGCATGCCCAAGAGTATTAATTATGCCGCGCAAAATATGAAGTCTTTTAATAGAGAGGCTGACGTGACATCATTGTTTAGAGTCTTTCTTCCCCTACAAACATGACAATCATGGCTGTCCCCCTGGTCATCATGCAAAGATGAGGAGCAATTGTCAGAGGAAGTTATTAACAAGCTGCGTACCATGTGATAAAGTCAGTCAGACTCTCACTGGAGCCATGTTGACTCGTAGAAGAAGAGAAGTATGAAGAGAGCACGAGGAGTATAAAGCATCGACTTAAGTACGGGAATAAGAGAGAGATACGGAGTGAGTGAGGCAGATATTTGCCAAGAAAGAGTTAGACAGAGAGAGAGAGGGGGGGGGGGGGGAGAGAGATATGGAGAGAGAGAGAGAGAGCAAAGACTATAAAGGCAAGATGGGGAGGCATCATGTGCCAAAAGCCCCAAAATCTTTCAAATTAATGTCCTAAAAATTATTGCTGAATGTAACTGTTCACACCATACTCAGCGGAACAGCCAGTTTCATACCAGTCACCATGGGCTTAAATCTCATTCTCTGCCCCTCTCTCTCTTTCTCTCTCTCTCTCTCCGTCTCTCTCTCTCTCATTCTGCCAATCAAGCGTTCAACAAACAGTGCACAGTGCACTGTAGTTGTGGTTCACATTCAGCGGTTGCTTCTGTTGAAACCCCTAAGAGGGAGAGACAGCTTCCAGGTCTCATTAGCATCCAGCAGCAAGCTAATGCTGCCTCCCCATTACTGTCTGAGGAGCTGAAATTCAGTTGGAGATGAGCAGAGCCCAGGGGGCTTAGGGTTGCCAGTTTAATTAGTGCCTGATAATTTCAATAATGAGTGACAATTCATTGGGGCTTTTTAGGTTGGCTCCACTGTTTGAGTGCAAATCGATAATCCTCTACTCCCCCCCCCCCACCACCACCACCAGCGAGATAAAGGGCGGGGGTGGATGGGTTGTGTGTATGGGGGGGGGGGGGTCTTATACCCCTTTGCAGGAATTAAATGAAAAGAATCAACTTGGAGAATGTCCCTTTGAAACCCAGAAGGGGGGGGGGGGGAGCCTCTGTGATTTGATTTGCCGTTATTGGATGAGCAGGTGGGTCTTTTAGTTGCCGTCGAGGGGTCCAGAGCGAAAACAATTTGCCTGGAGTGATATGGGTAAGTGAGTGGAGAGGGTGAGAGGTTTACACTTGTTGTTGCCTGTCCATCCCAAACGTTGCGTCTCCTGACTGGAGACAACTGAGCAGGGGAATCGCAGACTTTTGATCAGCTGTATTGGAGAAATGTATCACGGGGCAACTAAATATCATTTTCCTGGAAGTGCAGATGGGGTTTATAGCGGCATATAGTTGCAGTAAAATATCCGACGAGTATAGTTCAGTGACACTTAACCCATTTTGACCTGAGATCAGATTATAAAAATGTCTTCTACATCCTGACGGTTTTCTGAAAAAGCTATGTTTCTATGTCAGTGGTTCTTCGTTTTTTCAAAAATAGCAGACCTAGAAGCTCGTAGCGCTTCTAGGCGCTACGAGCGCTACGAGCGCTTCTAGCGCTCGTAACACAATCTATGAGCTTGTAGATCTGCTATTTTTCAATAGCTAAAGCATAGCATAATGCTAACACCAAAAGGGGTTCAAGCTAAGTTAAGACGTTCCCATTGAAACAATTCCCCAGAATTCCTCCATTTTGTTCCTCGGAGCTGTTTCACACCCCTCTGCAAGACGTCTGTCTTCAACTAGGAATATGAAAAAAAGTTTAAACACATACTTCTGTTATTCACCGAAATTATGACGCGAGGTTAGCACAATGTTTAACAGTGTTATTGGAAAGGAAGGAGGAATCAATTCAGGGTGTCACGAGTTATGCGTTAAAATGGCAATTACCATATAACACCCCAACCTGTAACCGACACGTGCATCATAATGACTATACTGTGAGAAGAAGTATACGAGTGCATTTAACTCGCTCGTGCTCTCCGTTCACGTTGCGGGGAATGCAGAAATTAATTATCACCAGGAATAGGATGGGGAAGTTGACAAAAATTATACAACATCAGCAGACTGGCTTTATCACGTGCCAAATATGGAGTGTGGCAATTTTCTGTCACACCTGTACAACAATGATAACGATATGGCTTTGTTGTGCTTTGTAAACGTCAATGCATTTGACACGGCGTAGGTTAGGTTCCACAGTATCCCGCTATATAAGACTGAGTCAGCAGCAGCAGCACACAGGCTTCCTCTATATTCAGTCCTCTCGTATGCAGCAGTGGAGTGGAGGGATAAGGTGCGGCGAGAGAGAGCGTGCAGCATTTCCTCAGTCAGTTAGCCTGACATATTGTGAAGGACAGTAGCCTAATTATTCGCTGGCAGTGGCACAGACCTGCCAGTCCCTTCAGATTGAGTTGAACCGCACCGAGACTGGAGTTTGATTCCTGAAGTGCCTGCTATGTTTTGAGTCAGATACCGGCATCCATGTCCACCGGAGACTTAACCCGTTTAGACCTATAAGTTCGATTCTACAAATGTCTTCTGAAACATGATAGTTTTCCTGAAACATCCTCATGTTTCTATGTCAGTGGTGCTCAAACTATTTCATTTCAAGGAGCCCCAATATGATCTGTAATTGGCCGCCGACCCCCATCTGAAAATATGTAATTCCAGGGACCCCCACAAAAGCAAAGATTTAAGTTAAAAACGTTCGCTCTGAAATAATATATATTCATTGATTTGCACCACATTTTCACGAATTTTCAAAAATAGCAGATCTACAAGCTCATAGCGCGCCACTCGGTGGCACGCTATGAGCTTGTAGATCTGCTATTTTTCAATAACTAAAGTATAACATTTGAGTTAAAAACGTTCGCTCTGAAATAATATATATTCAAAGATTTGCACCACATTTTCACGATTTTTCGAAAATAGCAGACCTACAAGCTCATAGCGCGCCACTCGGTGGCGCGCTATGAGCTTGTAGATCTGCTATTTTTCAATAGCTAAAGTATAACATGAGGCTTTAAAACACCAAAAGGGGTTCCCGCCCAAACTGGGTTAATTTGGACATGTAGCAGTGTGCACACCTGACCCCCTTATTACTTTGGCCGCTTCATCACCCCGCGCCGCCAGTCTTCCTCCATTACAGGACAGGAGAAATGCGGCAATCATCGCGTTAATGCGGAGAAGATCAAGACACTATTGATTGGTAGTTACTTGCCTAATATTCTCTCCGTGACATGTGGTTCAGTGCCCCCTCTTCGCAGCGATGTCTGTGGCAGTCTTTTTAAATATTCATGGCGAGGTTTGCCTTATGGTTCTGCTGCTGGAATTTCTAATTGGGCCGTCAAAAGATATACAACATGCCCTTAACCCATTTTGACCTGGGAACGATTCTTCAAATGTCTTCTAAATCCTGACAGTTTTCTGAAAAATGTTTCTATGTCAGTGGTTCTCAAACATTTTCATGTCAAGGACCCCCAAGATTATATGTATTTGGCCACCGACCCCCATCTGAAAATATGTTGTTCCAGGGACCGCAAAGATTTGAGCTAAAAATGAACGCTCTGAAAGAATATATTCAAACATTTGGGCCACATTTTCACGATTTTTCAAAAATAGCAGACCTACAAGTTGCGCGCTATGAGCTCGTAGATCTGCTATTTTTCAACAGCTAAAGCATAACATAATGCTTAAAACATGCACCAAAAAGGGGTTCCCGCCCAAAATGGGTTAAGCAGGACCGTAACAGCGGTCAGCTCAAACAGAGATTGTCTGATTCAGCCACGGGGCTAATTAGCGATTAGTATTCACTGTTTACGAGGGGGTGGTGGTTTACCTGTGGGGGCCAGGGAGATGGCTTGAATTGAGCTTAAATCACTCCATCCTGCCTTTGAAGCTTCAAGAGCTGCCTGTCTATATCATAATGACTGGGAGGAGAGGGTGAAGTGCTTCCACTGTGTAACAACATCATCATCAATTAAGGCATTTTGGGCGGGAACCCCTTTTGGTTGTTTTAAACATTATTATGTTATAATTTAGCTATTGGAAAAATAGCAGATCTACAAGCTCGTAGCGTGCCACCGAGTGGCGCGCTACGAGCTTGTAGGTCTGCTATTTTTTTTAAATCGTGAAAATGCGGCACAAATCTTTGAATATATATTCTTTCAGAAGACTTTTTTATTTTATTTTATTCGAAGTCGGGCCTAAATGGGTTAAGGCAGGGAAATGGCAAGAAGTGGGGATTTTAGCTCATTAAAAAAAGCCCAGAAGAGAAAAAAGTATCTCTGGATATTATATATATATATATATATATATATATATATATATATATATATATATACACTCTGTCTCTCCTCTGTCAATGTCTGCCATGATCTTCATAATTCAAATGATCTTGTCCTTAAAGATGAGTAGAAATCTCGGGAATGTAATTCACAGCGTCAGAAGCAGACATTCTTAATAATAAGGGACTATGGCTAAAGTATGGATGGCATTTGCTCCAAGCTGGGATTTTGTTCTTTTTTTTTCCCCAGACTTTTTTTTTGTGCCATGAATTTAGCCCTTCTTATTCGCTTTTACCTTATCTCTGAATTATTCTCACTGACATTTCTGCTAAAACCTAATGTCACGGAGTTATGTGTCCACACTGCTCTTATTCCATGAAAGGCAATAATAATGTAAGTAATTGGTGGATATCTCCAAGTTACAATACTCGCCTACTACTGCCATGCAAAATCCTACTGTACGCTGCTGTACTGTACATGCTGCATATCCTCACGTCGTCAGCTGAAGCTGCCACAGTCTGAATATGTCATTCACAGATGACCCATAGTGTGCACCACATTGTGGCATGTAAGGTGCATATAGTACTAAAGTTTAATTTTGACCTGAGATCAGATTCTAAAAATGTCTTCTACATCCTGACAGTTCTCTGAAAAAGCTATGATTCTATGTCGGTCGTTCTTCGATTTTTCAAAAATAGCAGACCTACAAGCTCGTAGCGCGCCACTCGGTGGCGCGCTATGAGCTTGTAGATCTGCTATTTTTCAATAGCTAAAGCGTAACATAATGCTAACACCAAAAGGGGTTCCCACCTAAAATGGGTTAAATAGAGTTAGGGTCAAGGCCACCTTTTCAGTATATAAGATGTGTTTAGACCTGCATCACAGCCGGCGTGCTGGTCCGGGCACTCTAGGCTGCAATGCCAGCCTGGCGGCGGCGCCTTGCGGGTTCGAATCCCGGATCCCCCGACAACCTTTGCTTGCACGTCACTCCCCAATATCTCTCTCACCATTCCCATTGTCACTCTACTGTCCTATCAATAAAAAAGCCCAAAAATAAATCTAAAAAAATAAAAAATAAATGCTTTCCGATGGCATGGATGAGCATTTTATAACCAGCAATTAACGGCCGCTAATTGTTTAATCCAGTGTTCCACCGCGCGTAAAACGCTATACCCGACATTTGTTTAATGCATTTAATTCGCCGTTTTAAAATAATTAAAAAGAAACAGCGGATTTATCCGGGACCTGATGACGAGGCCGTCGCGTTATGATGACAAAACCGGAAATCAAGTCATCATCTGGGCTGCTAGGGCTTCTGGGAAATTGAGCTCAATGTAAGTGGACGGGGGGTTTGTTTGGACTACAATGCCTCATGGAGGCGGACCCTGTAGCACATTGTAATGGCCGCTGGTACTGATGATCAAAACATGCCGACGGACCATTTTTCGCCGGATTTTCGTCATTGAAAGCTGCAAATACTTCAGCGTATGCTCTAGTCTAAAGGTAATCTCGGCAGCGTAGAATATTTGATTAAATAGCGGGTAACGCGTTTTATGGAGTCAAACTGTTAACTTCTCTCATGCCATTAAAAAATAAAAAATAAAGCAGCATAACGTTAGTATGGTATATGTCACTCTATGACTGCCTGGGAAGCCAAATGGTTGACCCTGGATCCATGTTATATGTTATCACAGCGGACCCCGCTACAAGGACACAGTGCTCGCGTCTTCAGCGACCATCCAGACATTAAAAAGAATATCCGATTCCCAGACTTCTTTGAGGATACACACTCCCTTTGAGAGAGGATTCCTTTTGAGCATATCCAAACGTTTTCATCTCTCCTCGTTCTCCCCCCCCCCCCCCCCCCCCCCTATTTCTTTTGCCATGAAATCGGGAAACCAACTCAACACAAAACTAATTCGCCGTCATAAAAAGTGCTATAGCGAATTTCTATCCCTGACGAAGTACAGAGATTGCCTGATGAAGGAGTTATTAGAGAGCCGTCATTAACCCATTCTGGGCGGGAACCCCTTTGGTGTTTTAACTAAGCATATCTGCTATTGAAAAATAGCAGATCTACAAGCTCATAGCGCGGCACCGAGTGCCGCGCTATGAACTTGTAGGTCTGCTATTTTTTTTTAAATCGTGAAAATGTGACACAAATCTTTGAATATATTTTTAACTATACGTTATTAACTCAAATCTTTGCTTCCGGGGGGGGGTCCCTGGAACAACATATTTTCAGATGGGGGGGTCGGCGGCCAATTACATATAATTCTGGGGGTCCTTGACATGACATAGTTTGAGAACCACTGACATGGAAACATAGGGTTTTCAGAAAACTGTCATTTGTAGAATCGGTCTCGGTCGAAATGGGTTAATCTCACTTTAGGTAGAAAGCGTTGAGTGAGAGGGACCATTATGTCCCAAATTTTCGCTGATGTGGCTGCGAGGAGAAAGCTAGATGTTTGAGGCTTTCCCTTCTAACGGAGGAAGGGTTAGTTGAGGGAAGCTGTCAGTGATGATATCCAGACAGGAGGAGGAACAGTGCATGTTCAGGGATGAGAGTCAACAGTAATTAGAATCTCTGCAGGGAGGTGCGGAACACACACACGCACTGCAGCCCCGCCAGCGCATGTTGTACTGTACATGCATGCCTGCACTTGTGCACATACATGCAGACCCACATGGAGGGCACGATTGCTTGCACACGCACACGCACACGCACACGCCTTGCTCACAAACCAAAATATGTGCTGTATGTGGAAAAACAAGTGCACATGCATGCTCCACACACAGGCGCATGCGCGCACACACATGCACATGCACATTCGCGCACGCACGCACGCACGCACGCACGCACCACACAGACACACACACAGACACACACACAGACACACGCACGCACGCACGCACGCACGCACGCACACACACACACACACACACAGTATTCCATGGAGATTCATCAAAGGCATGTCCTTTAGTATGGAGATTATGGTTGTGTACTTCCCTTTTTCATGAAAGACCTTTCCTAAATTGCTTGTTAATGAGATGGAAATATTTTTTCCTACCATGACCCAAAGTTTGAAAAAAGATGCTCTCATTGGAGAAAGCCATAAATCTAAAACATTTGAAAAGGAATTAGTAACTGGAGCCTCCCATTCTTGTTCCCTGAAAAATTAATGCAGCGCATGTTATATTTATTACGAGGCCGACTGTCATTCATTTTTACCAGAACTAACAGAAATTAAAAGTGACAGCAAGCTCATCAAGAATGAATGCCATTGTATTCTACATGGAGCAGGAAAAGAGTGAAAAAATCTGATAATGAAATACAAGACTCCACATGCGTTGCATTTCTAACGGGGCAACCGAAAGCCCAGAGAAGCCTTGAATGAAGGAATGAGGGCAACAGAAATCATTACAAAGAGCACTAATGATATATATATATTTTGTGTGTGTGTGTGTGTGTGTGTGTGTGTGTGTGTGTGTGTGTGTGTGTGTGTGTGTGTGTGTGTGTGTGTGTGTGTGTGTGTGTGTGTGTGTGTGTGTGTGTGTGTGTGTGTGTGTGTGTGTGTGTGTGTGTGTGTGTGTGTGTGTGTGTGTGTATATATATGGCAATGTGACATATGCACTGTTCAGAACAATTCAAATAAAATAAAAACTGAAACGTAATAAGCAATAACTAAAATAATAATATAGGACAAGCTGTACAAATATATACTCAGTTTTTTGTATTTAAATGTCAGAGATTTCCAAAGATATAGGCCTATATACTGACATATTCTGGCTTCACTCATTAGAGCGGGCGTGATGTGCAGAATGCTGCAGCTAAATGGTCAGGTTCCCATGTGAGAGGGGGAGAAATAAATGAAATATTAGTTTATTACATATTTAAATCTCTCTCCCCAGGCTGTCTCTTCCCCACTCCTTTTTTTCTGGGTTGGTTTGCATTATAATGTTCACCAAACAGTTTTCCCAGCTAATGGCTTGCAACAACGTGGTCCTCTGCATTCCCCCCTCTTCTGCCTTGGCTCTGGATTTTCATAACAAATTACCGCAGCACACTGAAGGGAGGGAGAGAAGGCTCCGACTTCCTGAAGAGGCAAGAGGGAAAAATTCATCTTTAAGCGCTACAAAGTTGAACGTCGCCCGTGGATCGTTTTCACAGTGTGTGTCCGTTAAACATTGAGTAGACGTTCAACTGCAGAGAGAGTATACGTCAACAATGTCAGAGAAGCCCACAGCAACGTTTGGAAATAGAAAATCCATATACTGGATGCAGTTTTGTTTGTGTAAAAAGCTCTTTCACAAATGTGATGCACTCTATTCTATCCTCGGTGGTGTTTTTATTGTGGCTATTGGCATATTAAGTCCAAGGTCGCATTTAAAATTCCAGACTGCATTTTTTAAGTTCATAATCTAAGCCCCATCCATCAAAAATGCTGATGTATCAAAACAAACATGCAGGGAGGGGGGTGTGGTGGATGCGGTGGGGGGGTTGGGGGGGTTGCTGGGGAGGAGAGATACGGCGTGGGACGGGCCCTCTTGAATAATCGTTAAGGGCAGCCCCCTCGCTCTCCCTATCTCAGGTGTGTGATTAAAATCAATTAAATCACTCCTCTGGTGTCAACCGCTCCCAAATCTCCTGACAAATGAAACGCCGCTTTAGGAGGACGAGGATGTTCCTGGTCCTGTCGTGGGCTCGGCTCATATTCACAAATGAGATTAAGATTGGGCTGCTGAGGGATTTCAAAGGCCCTGTTTTCCATAAGAGCACGAAACAGCCTGTGAAGCGCACATAGGCTACATTAACCCATTTTGGGCGGGAACCCCTTTTGGTGTTTTAACTATTGAAAAATAGCAGATCTACAAGCTCATAGCGCGGCACCGAGTGCCGCGCTATGAACTTGTAGGTCTGCTATTTTTGAAAAATCGTGAAAATGGGCCTCAAATCTTTGAATATATATTATTACAGACTTACAGAGTGAACATTTTAACTCAAATCTTTGCTTCTGGGGAGTCCCTGGAACTACATATTTTCAGATGGGGGGGGTGGAGGCATATTACATATAATTTTTGGGGTTCTTGACATGAAATATTGAGCACCACTGATACAGAAACATGAGGTATTTCAGAAAAATTTCGACGTCAGGCCTAAATGGATTAAGTAGACTTGAAAGTGTCTGGAGCCGAGACCAGCCCCCACAGCCCTCAGTGGCTTCCAGCCTAACTGGCTGGAAAAAGAACCTCAAGCTACATTACAAGGTATTTACAAGTGAAAAAGTTGGAGGATGCGTGTGTTCGAAGAAGAGCAGAGGCGCCAAGAAATTCCTCAAGGCCCATCGGTCTGTTTATGACACTAGTACGGAATGATTTGTTTGCTGATTCCATTAGTGGGGTTATTCATTTAATATTTATACTTAGATAGATGGTGCTGTTTTGAGTCAATACAATTTGCACCACCGCGGCCCTGTTGCTGTGTCTTCAAACAAATTAAGCCATTTACAGAGCATCAATATGGAATCGCTAAGTGCCCTTTGTGTATTGTTCTCTATGGTCTGTGGACCACCCCTCTCTCGCTCTCTCTCTCTCTCTCGCACACACACGCACAGACGTGGCGTGGCCTGTGCGTCAGATGTGAGCGGAGGGGTTGAAACCTCCGCGGGCTTCTTTATGACGACAGTTCAGTGGAGATCTGCTGATTCCATCTCTGGCGGGGCCCCTCCGTGGTCCCCCCCTTTGCAACATTAAGCAAAAGCGCTAAATCAAAGTGTGGAGTCAGCCCGGTGTGTGTGTTTAACGTCCCCCTGCTCTTGTCACCAATGACCAGGGGCGGGCCGCCACGTGTCCTTGCCCTATCCCCCCGTGTCCTATCAGTCCTTTATCTGTCCACAGGGCATGGCCCCTCTCCCAAAGACAACCACACATGCATGTGCAAGAAGGCCCCTCTTTTTTTCATATTATTCATCTCAAACACAAACCGGAAAATCAGATGTCCCAAATTGTTCACCTGCAGCAGTTGTTTTATTCATGATATCATTACAGGGCCCTTTTCCTTAACCCCCACTATGCTTAACCCATTTCGGGCGGGAACCCCTTTTGGTGTTAGCATTACGTTATGCTTTAGCTATTGAAAAATAGCAGACCTACAAGCTCGTAGCGCGCCACTCGGTGGCGCGCTACGAGCTTGTAGGTCTGCTATTTTTGAAGAATCGTGAAAAGTGACATGAAAGTGTTTGAGAACGACTGACATAGAAAAACATAGCTTTTTCAAGAAAACAGTCAGGATTTAGAAGACATTTTTAGAATCTGATCTCAGGTCAAAATGGATTAAACGGACACGTATATCAAGGGTCATTATTTATATTGTCCAAGGAAGCTTCATATTTATGAACACACGTTGAAAACGGAGCATGTGAATGTCAAAACTGATGAAAAAAATAAATGAATAAATAAGGATAATAATAATAATAATAATAATAAAGCCTTGCACTTTAAATATGCTGCAGATATTGTTTTGGAAAGACTGCATAAAACTTATATGTAGGACACTGACCCGTATTTCATTTTGATGCACTGAAAGAAAAAAAAAACAATATACTTTTTTAACGCAAGACGTTCTTGTGGGAAAACAATAACAGACAGTATGTTTATTTGCTGTGAAGCTATACAGAGCACAAAGAAAGAGTAACTACAGCATGCCATGGGATTGTACTACTGACTCCCTGAGAAGAGACAGTACTACCAATATTCCCAAACCTACCTACCGTATGCCAGGACTTGTGATTTCCTCTATATACTTTTTTTTGGCTTTTCTTTTTTTTTGGTTGTGTGTTTTTTTTTCTCTCTTTTTTTTTTTTCCTTCTCCTTTTTTTTTTTTATATACAAAGGATGATCAGATCAAGGATGGATGCATGTTTCATCAGTGTGTTGCAGGGTATAAAGAGAGATTTTCAAAATAATCCCTTAAGTAGATGAGGCATCTTATCTACTGCATGGCATCGCATTGT
>NC_136791.1:47669884-47727904 GCF_951216825.1 Electrona antarctica
GCTAACACCAAAAAGGGGTTCCCGCCTAAAATGGGTTAAGCTACCGGGCGCCTTTCTAGAGGAAAAGGGGAAGAACGGCGAGGGAATGAACCTTGTTCTAATTCCCTCGATGCCGAGCCCGGCGCTGTCCTTTTACGTTTTGAGTCATTATTATATTACAAAAAAAAGGGGCCTGTAGTAATGTTTGCTGCCGCCTGACATTGTTCACTTATAGCTGTTGATAATACTCAGTGAATACATTTAGTCAGACTCTATTAAATGTAAAAACGGTGCATGTTTTAAAAAGAAATGGTACACAACAAGCATACATGTGCATAGTATTCTTGTTATTTAGCTAAAAGAGTAATGCCTCCAATAGCCTGTAACCGCCTGGAGCTTATTACACTCATAATGCATAAGTAGATACTTAGCGAGTGTATGTCTGAATCATTTAGCAAAGGTTTGTTTAAGGAAAAGAGTACACTGTTTAATCTCAAATACTGCAATTGTGGAGGTTTTATTGACTCCAGCAGATAACAGCAATTATTTTCCCTGAGTGTGCACGCTTTCTGGTCTCTCTGCCAAATGTGAGCTGGCAGATTATTAAAAAGACAAGTGGTCTCTTTGATACCGAGACAAAATACAAGGGTGTATTTTTAGCAACTATAAAAGGGTGCCAGCTTTGTTCAGGTGAAATCATCTCTCAATTACTGGCGCGCAAACATCGGTTTGCACAGGAAAACAACGTACATTTCCCACTCACCACCCACCCCGGCTTGGAAGTCTTAAAGATACCATGGTAGGTTGTGTAAAGTGACTGAATATTCGCAATGACAGGTTCTTTTAAATGTTTCATTAGGTTACAGAATCATAGCATGGATCATGGCATTGGTCTAAATTGTTAAAGTAGCCTCAAGTTCACGTGAAGGGTGAGGCATCTCATTTTTATGCCCCCCCCCCCCCCCCCCCCAATTGAATGCAAATCTGTTTCTCTCATAGTCCTCAAGTCCATCTTGACTATCCTCCTGTCCTGACCCTTCCATACATCCACACTCCCACTCGGGTCACATAATGTTTCTGTTGTGCCCAGTCCTATTCTCCCCCCCCCCCCCCCCCCCCCCCCATACACACACACTGTACTGTCCCATCATGTCTCTGTGGTATCTCAGGGACCTATAGCTGGCTTGGCAGGCAGATGGGACAGATGAGGATGGCAGGGATTGGCTAATCCCTAACCCATTTTGGGCGGGAACCCCTTTTGGTGTTTTAAAACATTATGTTATATAATTTAGCTATTGAAAAAAATAGCAGATCTACAAGCTCGTAGCGCGCCACTCGCTTGTAGGTCTGCTATTTTTTGAAAAATTGTGAAAATATTTATTTCAGAAAACTGGAGGATTTAGAAGATTTTTTAAACATTATGTTATAATTTAGCTATTGAAAAATAGCAGATCTACAAGCTCATAGCGCGCCACCGAGTGGCGCGCTACGAGCTTGTAGGTCTGCTATTTTTGAAAAATCGTGAAAATATTTATTTCAGAAAACTGGAGGATTTAGAATTTTTTTTTAATTTTTATTTCGAGGTCAGGCCTAAACGGGCTAATCTGCTGTCTCCTTGCCACTCTGGACCTCGGAGGAGAGAGAAAGAGAGAGAGAGAGAGAGAGAGAGAGAGAGACAGAGAGAGAGACAGAGAGAGAGAGAGACACACAGAGAGAGAGAGAGAGAGAGAGAGAGAGACAGAAAGGGAGATGGAGCCAGCTAGATGGAGCCAGCTGTCAGATGGAGAGTCTTTCATGGTCCTGCGCACACAACAGCTGCACAGGGCCCGCCTGTACGGCTCTGCATTATTAAGCATCTTTTTAGTTGGTTCCAGATGCAGGCCTAGCTGTGTTTACCCAGCCTTTGTGCTCCCCCCCCCCCCCCCCCCCCTCGGCCCAGCCCCAGCCCACCCCGTTCTACACCACCTCCAACTCCTTCTTCATCGTCCCATCAAATCTCCCCCCTCCGCCGACCGAACCCACTGTCCCTTGTCGCTTCAAAAGCTTGACGTGGTCATCGTCTCGTCAACTCGTCTCGGGTGTCTTTACTTTGCAGAAGAAGTACAGAATGGTCAAAAAAAGAAAAAAAAAAAAGAGAAAAGAACAAGTAAAGAAAGGCGACCTGTGCAAGCGAGCATCCCCTGCCTTCTGAGTGCTGCTACACCCGCTTGTTTCTATAGCGAGGAGGAGGAGACGAGGTTTCCTAGAATTGCTCGGACGTGTGAGGACTCCTCAAGGGTGGAAGTCTTTCACTTGTCATTGAGTGAGTGAAGTTGGAAAAAGAAGAAAGTTAAGCCATTTTGTGCGGGAACCCCTTTTGGTGTTAGCATTATGTTATGCTTTAGCTATTGAAAAATAGCAGATCTACAAGCTCATAGCGCGCCACCGAGTGGCGCGCTACGAGCTTGTAGGTCTGCTATTTTTGAAAAATCAAAGAACCACTGACATAGAAACATAGCTTTTTCAGAAAACTGTCAGGATTTAGAAGACATTTATAGAATCTGATCTCAGGTCAAAGAAAGTTAAAAGCAGAGCATAGTGCCGTGCCAAACAGGCCGGAGTGACATCCGGTAGCATCCAATGACATTCCATCACAGTGTGGATACTGGATAGATGGCGTAACGGCATAGATGTGAAACGTAATTATGACATGATTAAATTTACATGACTGTAATTACATATCATTGAATGCCTATATCATTACTAGCATATGTATACGTGCGGCTTGTATGGCTTGCGTGTTTGTGTTACGCGTGGATGCCTGCGCATCGATGCTGGCTCGCGCGCGCACACACACACACACACACACACACACACACACACACACACATAGACGCCGCCCGCACCATGCACACGCACACATGTTCGCGACACACTATAAAACATTCACATATTCACACAGCAACCTTTCTGAAAGCCAGCTTTGAGGGGGCTAATCTGAGCCCCAGTCCCGTCTCTTGTCAAGTTCAAGAGGGTTAACAAATCTTTACCTCCAGAACAGCCCTCCTCTTCCCCCTTTCATGTCCACATTTGTTCGCTGTATGTCCAAAAAATCTACAGAGGCCCGTCCCGTCCCGTCTGGGATTGGTTTAGCTGAAGAGCTGGAGGCTTTTCAGTGGCTGGCATCTGTTGTTCCTCTTCCCAGAGCTGCTGGCAGTCAGTTAATGGCCATGCTTGGGACCCAGAGAGAGAGAGAAGAGAACAGTGGCTGATTTCCCCAAAGCCATCGCACCAATCCCGGCACGCCACCAACTGCAGATGAGCCACCAGCATCTCTGCGAACATTCAGGCTAATGCGCCGCTTCTCTGAGAGTTCAGGGCAGATGTTGCTCACTTTGCTGCACGCTCCGCATAACTCCAACATAGTCAAGTTGTCCCTTTGTTTCATGCCATATATCATTTGTTTCTTGTTTCTCTTTAGTTTTTTTTGTATGGTCGCTCTATTTAGTGGTTCAACCTACAACGATGTTAAAAAGCACACACTTAACCCATTTTGACCTCAGATCAGATTCTAAAAATGTCTTCTATATCCTGACAGTTTTCTGAAAAAGCTATGTTTCTATGTCATTCGTTCTTCGATTTTTCAAAAATAGCAGACCTACAAGCTCGTAGCGCGCCACTCGGTGGCGCGCTATGAGCTTGTAGATCTGCTATTTTTCAATAGCTAAAGCATAACATAATGCTAACACCAAAAGGGGTTCCCGGCCGCCCAAAATGGGTTAAAATCTTCAAATCTGAAACACTGACAATGATGCTACACTTTTATTTTATTCTCCTGTGAGTGGCGCTTTTTTAGTCGTGGGTCCGATTAGATGATGTGATTTAATCAACAAGTTTTTTTTTTTTTTTTCATTTGAGTGTTTCATTGCTGTGGCTGTCCATGGCATGGCTGATCTCAATGTAGTGAGGATCATGCATCTTATTATTGCAGCCACTCTAGGGCTCTCTACTCGGCATCTGCATAATACTGAAGGAGCTTGCTATAGTTTAATCAGTATCTTGTTACTCTAGAGGGTAAGGCTGGATATGTTATCACCGAGGAGGAAGTTCAAACGAAGCCCGATAAATAAATTAATGCCTTGATGATTAGCTGTCACATAAGCAATTAAAATGACTTCAAATTATTCATTTTCAAACAGGTGCAGCCAAAGAAGTGTTTGATTGTTCTGGTAATTGTCAAAATCGAACAATTTGTTTTGATGAACCTTCAGCACCAGGTTCTTATGAAATATTAAAGCTGACTCCTGGAAAAAAAAATCAAAGTAATTTAATATCAAAATCAATCAAATCACAAATGTGTATCAAGGGGGTATTTCTTGTCTCTTGTTAAACCTTTCTTGGGGTATTCAAGTATAGTTGCATTTTTGTAGTTTGCAAACTCCCGGTGATAAATGCTATATGGGCCTGGGAAATCGCCACATAACAAAACATATCATATTCTGTTAGCAAATTATTAATTGTGACTGTCATATAGACGGCGTCCTCTTGACAATCTCACGACCGCACTCGGAAAAACACTCCTGACAGCCCGGGACCCCCCGAATCCCACAATGAATTCGTCCCTGACACATTCTTAATGATGATGATCTTGATGATTGTAAATACATTATCATATCAGATCACGTCTGTGTTGCAATCATCACCTCCATTTCCTTTTAACACATTCTGGGCGGGAACCCCTTTTGGTGTTTTAACTAAGCATTATGTTATACTTTAGCTATTGAAAAATAGCAGATCTACAAGCTCATAGCGCGCCACCGAGTGGCGCGCTACGAGCTTGTAGGTCTGCTATTTTTGAAAAATCGAAGAACGACTGACATAGAAACAGCTTTTTCAGAAAACTGTCAGGATATAGAAGACATTTTTAGAATCTGATCTCAGGTCTTATTGGGTTAATTAAACAGCAACGCTGACACCACATCTGTCAAAAAGGAAGTGAGACTTTTTTTGAGATCAGTGTGAACTTCCTCATTTTTTTCGTGCCCCCCGTATTCCTGTTCCACGGCAAACAATAGAGGGGGAAAATGTTCTTTGAAAATAACAAGCTCTATCGGTGCTTATCATCGCCTCATCGTTCTCTCTATCCTTCTTCCTCCTTCATCCTCTCTCTATCCACCCTCTCTCTCTATATCTGCCCCCTTCACACCCTCACCCCTATCTCTCTCTCTTACCCCCCTCTCCCTTCTTCTCTTTTCTCCACTTGAAAGGCAGGGTAATGAGACAGCTAGAGAGAGGGAAGGAAAGGTGTCCGCGGAGCATCAGTTGGTGCGTGGCGAGAAGTGAAAATTTACTGCAAATGAGACGACGCCAGTAAATTCATTTTTATTCAGATTACTGTCATCATACATTATGGCGCTCCTTGTAAACATTTGGCCTCAGCCTTTGTGATGAGGTGTCATTATTTGCCAGATTATGTTATTAAGCTATTAACACGTCAAGCGCGGCGGGCAACAATACAGGGGCACACTTAACCCATTTAGACCTGAGTTAAAAACATTTGCTCTGGCCTGGGCCATGGCTCAGTGGTCCAGGCACCTTGGCTGGTAATCCAGTCTGGCAGTGTGCCGCGGGTTCGACTCCCGATCCCGACGGCCTTTACTTACTGCATGTCTTCCCCCCATGTCTCTCTCCCCGTTTCCTGTCAGCCTACTGTCTGTCCCTCCATAAAAAATATAAAATAAAGGCGAAAGCCAAAAAAAATAAAAAATAAAAATCGCCCTGAAAGAATATATATTCAAAGATTTGCACCACATTTTTACGATTAAAAAAAAAATAGCAGACCTACAAGCTCGTAGCGCGCCACTCGGTGGCGCGCTATGAGCTTGTAGATCTGCTATTTTTCAATAGCTAAAGCATAACATAATGCTTAGTTAAAACACCAAAAGGGGTTCCCGCCCAAAATGGGTTAAACAAGCTGAGGAGAATGGAGGAGGTGTCACCGCCATGACATATGAAGGCACTTAATAGCTACCGCGCTGAGGACAGAAGAGAGAAATTAAATAGACAGCTTTCAGCGGAGAAACGGAGAGTGCTATTCACAAGTACTCTGAAGCTGACAGAGCCGCTTTTACAGGGTGATCATTTCACCAGGCCTAGTGTGTGTAAAACGTCGCAATTCGACACAACGCAAAGCATATTTCCACCACCCGTATATGTTTATAGCACCTATTTACTTTATGTTATTGGTGTCATTATTAAAATAAGGCTTGCGCTTGCATGCCTGATTGTGACAGTGTGTTGGCGAACGCTCTGCCTTTTGTAATTCACCGAATTGCCGTTAAAAAAAACCCAGAAACAAAACCTCTCAAACAATCACAAAGTTTGTCTTAACATGGAGAGACTTTGGGGTCTACTCTACAGCTGTGAAACTGGGCGATCCGCTAAAAGTTGTCAGTGTCATTTTGTTCAACTTTTATTTTTCCTCCAATCTTCCTGAAACATGTCAGCATTAAACAGTGTGTGGGGGTGAAGGACGGTGTGTGTGTGTGTGTGCGTGTGCGTGTGCGTGTGCGTGTGTGTGCATGTGTGTGTGTGTGTGTGTGTGTGCGCGTGTGTACGCGTGTAGGGGGTTGTTGGTCCCACTGGCGACACGAAGAAGCCGTACATGGACGGCCAAGTCAGCGGTTTTTCACCGGATAAATCCACGGTAACCTATTGAAACGGTTCAACCGCAGCCAAAAAGCAGCCGCACAGCCACGGCCGTCAGAGCCAGCGCCGCAGCTTAGCGGTCTTAACAGGGAATCCAGCACTTATCATCATCGGCATCCAGCGCCACAAACACTCCACCATGAAGAGGCTTGAGTTAAGCCGGTTAAAATAACACAAGACAATAACGTGGCAACAACAGCTTCCCCTTACCCTTTTGATGCCTGCTTAAGCCATCTTGGGCGGGAACCCTTTTTGGTGTTGGCATCGTAAAGCTTTAGCTATTGAAAAATAGCAGATCTACAAGCTCATAGCGCGCCACCGAGTGGCGCGCTACGAGCTTGTAGGTCTGCTATTTTTTGAAAAATCGAAGAACGACTGACACAGAAACATAGCTTTTTCAGAAAACGGTCGGGATGTAGAAGACATTTTTTAGAATCTGATCTCGGGTCAAAACGGGTTAATTTGAATGGCACAATGAGCCCCCGAATCCTGTTCTGGTGCTCGACCAGCGAGGACCACAGAGCTCTGACCATCTCTCCTCCACATCAGAGGCTCTGCTAGAGAAGCGAGGGGGCCCCCTGATACTGTGTGGGGTTGGCTGATAAAGGCCTTATTTCAGGGTCTTCCAGTGGAGGGGCCGGATTCTAACTCCCCGAGCAGGGACGGCAACGCAGGACCGTGCCGGTTAAAGGCATGAGGCTGGAAAACTGCAGTTAGAGCTGAAGGATGGAGAGGGGGGAGATGGAGGGGGAGAGAGGGAGAGAGAGGGGGAGGCAGTCAGAAGGAGAAAGTGAGGGAGAGGGAAAGAGATTGAGAGGAGAGAGTGAGTGAGTGAAAGAGAGAAGCGTCGTTGACTGATAATGGACGGTACCAAGAGAGCTCGCCATGCATATGACACCTTAAAGCGATAAATTGGGGAGTTTAAAAGTTCAATCTTTTCACTTTCCCTCTTGTTTTAGGAGTGCTATAAATGTGGCCTCGAGGTATTTGACTTTCCTTCTAGGCGCTGACACATGACTGAGGTCCCATTACCGGCTACCCTGTTTGCTATTGAGGCAAACGATACCCACTGACTGGCGCGGGCCCTGTGAAGCATTTTACCTTGGGCTCATCCAGGACTTGACATGACCTTTGAACCTGAGGAGCGCAGCTGTCAAATGTCTCCCCTGTCATTCCCTTTAGAGACACACAGATTCTTCACAGGCCTCACACACACACGCGCACACATGCACACACACACACACACACACACGCGCACACGCACACACACACACACTCTCAAGGACCATACACCCACACATACTCACATGCACACACATGCATGCACGCACACATACACACACCTGCACGTGCACACGTACGCGCACATGCACACACACATACACACGCACGCACACAAACATCCTCACCACATTGGCTGGGATACTATTACTATTTGAGGGCGAAAACATCTCACAAAGTAAAAACCTGAGACAAAATATCACACAGCACACAAGTCGATAACTTTTTAATGCTATGCTGAATCTGCAACAAGAAACAGTTGTACATGAATATGAATATGGATCCGCATTCTCCTAACCCATTTTGTGCGGGAACCCCTTTTGGTGTTAGCATTATGTCATGCTTTAGCTATTGAAAAATAGCAGATCTACAAGCTCATAGCGCGCCACCGAGTGGCGCGCTACGAGCTTGTAGGTCTGCTATTTTTGAAAAAATCGAAGAACGACTGACATAGAAACATAGCTTTTTCAGAAAACTGTCAGGATGTATAAGACATTTTTAGAATCTGAATCTGATCTCAGGTCAAAACGGGCTAATTCTCCAAAATGTAGATATTGTGGTGAGGCAGCACCTCATGAATATCCTCCATCATCTCATAAACATGTACTTGTAGTGGGAGGAGAAGATGGGGATCAGATTATGAACAGTAGGAGTGAAAGAATCTAAAATTAGCAACAAGCAAATACAAGTTTCTGTTGTAAAAGAGATGGAGAGACAACAATTTTCCTGAGCAGGTCCTCGATATGAAATCTAAAATTTGCATGATTGTCTCTCCTACGTTTCACTATGCCCAGTGTGTTAGAAACAGCCAAGTAGTGTATTTATCTGATCCACTAGGCAGCCGGGGCCGCTCGTTGGAAATCACTGTGACAGGAGCACCACCAACTGGTCAATTCATGTCTTTTCCCACACCGTTGTTGTAAACGACTGACTACTCTTGTGTCTCTCTCTTCTGATGTGCGTCGAAAGATTAGTCACATGCATCCAGTTGCAACCTCCACATTTAAACAGTCTTGATTTATTCTTAGTGTGATCTAAAAAACAAGCAAGGTTTTTTTTTTTTTTCTTCCTTCTCTTTTTTTCTTTCCACCTCAAAACCCCCTCGGAGAGGTTGACTTCACGGTATCCATCATCATGCATCTTTAACGCATTTTGGCCTGACCTCGAAATTTAAAAAAAAATCTTCTAAATCCTCCAGTTTTCTGAAATAAATATTTTCACGATTTTTCAGAAATAGCAGACCTACAAGCTCGTAGCGCGCCACTCGGTGGCGCGCTATGAGCTTGTAGATCTGCTATTTTCCAATAGCTAAATTATAACATAATGTTTAAAACACCAAAAGGGGGTCCCGCACAAAATGGGTTAATGACGTCAGGCCAGGAGCACGGGGTAAAATCACAGTAGTGGCCCCAGGCTAAAACCAGCTAAAATGAGGTCCCCCCCCCCCCCCCCCACACACACACACACCCTCCCCCACCCTTCCCACGCAGAGAGAGAGAGAGAGAGAGAGCTGCACGCGGGGCCGAGACGAGGGAGGGGTACATCGCACCCATCGATCGCTGAGGCGGGCGGCGGCTCAGGCGGGCGGCTGGCGGCCACACGGAGGGGTTGTGATGGATACATTTGTGCCTAAAAACTCCAAGAGTTAGAACGCGGTGGGGCCCGAGCCTACAAACTGGGGAGACGGAGGGGTGACAAACGACGGATGCCTTGATTTATGGGCCCTTCTGCCTGACGAGGGAAAGGACAATCTCCTCACCCAATTTGGTTTAACTGTAAAGGGCCCTACGGAGGGCTCGCCGCACAAAAGGCTGAGAAAAAGTACAGGAACTTCACTCTTGGCTCTATTCAAAACATGTGTCTGGAATTAGAGCAGTGAGAGTAACACTATGCTTTTGTGTCCTAAGTTCTCAGTTCTGTTATATAAGTGCACACATATATACCCAGAGTCTATCATTATATTGGTCACAGTGTTTCTACGGAATAAAAAAACACTATGTATTCTATAATTCACATTTAGAAATAAGACTTGTACTGTACGTGATTTCAACTCACTTAACGTATATGTTGCAGCCCCTCAAACAATTATGTCAGATATAGCCCCCGGGGGCCGAAATACATTATGATACACACAGACAGCAAAACAAAAGCGCAAAGCAATAAAAAGATATCCCCACATTTCACAGCATAACGATATTTCCAAGCTATTTCCTGTAAAAAAACCGTATGATAGTTTGGAAGAGTGTGGCTTGGAAACATCTTTCAGTTGCCGAGCCCCCAGCCTTGACCTCGGGGGTCAAAGTCAGTCAGGCTCTTCCTGTCTGTGGCTTTTCCCAGGATCCCCTGCCTGTCGGCGTGTCAGCACCTCTCCTGTCTTCCTCACCAACTCAGGATGTTGCTTTTGCCTTCCAAGAGTTTCCTGAAACCGGAGAGAGAGAGAGAGCGCGAGAGAGAGAGAGAGAGAGAAAAAAAAAAGATATGTTTCCATGCAGGGGTCACTTAGTGTTAAAAAAGAAATGCCATTAACCCTTGCTGTTTGTATATTTGACTCAATTTTACAAACTCACTGCCCTATGACTCGTGCCTATTTGTGGATGTGAGGATGCGAGGGCCCGAGGGGAGCTCGAACATGCGTAGTGAGAACCGTTTTCTACAAAGGGCGTAGACGTAGACCCACCCACCCCGTTTTCCATACCATTCAGAGATAATTTCTTCACACAGTTCAGCCGGCCCCATTCATTCGAATTGACTTTCACCTTGTAACACCACCAGCCCGTTCGAGACACTGACTTGCACTCGAACGCCACACCACACTGTAAAGTCCTGACTGTTAATTTAACTCTGACAGTGCACAAACGCTATCCAAACGGACCCCGTAATAAGCATCCTACGTGAATACATTTTTACTGTGCGTGTACAGTAGTGGCAGCGTGGAATATACCTTGGTAATGTCTCCCCATTACACTGATGGGAACCATATAGAGTGTGCCTCACTTCCCAAGTAGCTTTTTCATTGCCAGTCGGCGTGAGATAATTAAAGTTAGCAGTAAAACAGGTCATGTTCTTAATGGTCTGATTAGAGGGCATGATGGACAATTAACCCGTTCAGACCTGAGGACGATTCTACAAATGTCTTCTAAATCCTGACAGTTTAATGAAAAACCTATGTTTCTATGTCAGTGGTTCTCAAACATTTTCATGTCAAGGACCCCAAAAATGGAATTGGCACACCGACCCCCCCATCTGAAAATATGTTGTTCCAGGGACACCCCAGAAGCAAAGATTTGAGTTAAAAACGTTCGCTCTCAAAGAACATAATTCAAAGATTTGCACCACATTTTCACGAATTTTCAAAAATAGCAGATCTACAAGCTCGTAGCGCGCCACTTGGTGGCGCGCTACGAGCTTGTAGATCTGCTGTTTTTCAATAGCTAAAGTATAACGTAATGCTTAAAACACCAAAAGGGGTTCCCGTTCAGAATGGATTAAGGGTGACGTTGCTAAAATAGCGGAGTGATTTTGAGCGGAGGTGACTGGAAATGGGGCACATCATTAAATGCCATGTAGGTGCACTTTCTCTCTCTCTCTCTCTCTCTCTCTCTCTCTCTCTCTCTCTCTCTCTCTCTCTCTCTCTCTCTCTCTCTCTCTCTCTCTCCTTTCTTCAGCTGCAGAGAGGAGGGAGTGAAGGCCACATGACAAGGTCTTACTTCCGGCTACAAATGTCCTGATTACTTTCCTCAAAGCCTCGGTGCAAAGTTCCACATATAAATATCAAATGCACCAAATAAAACCGGTAGGCACTAGGCACGCGTCACTTCAACTCGCTCATCCCTCGTTTCCGATGCTTAACCCAGTTTGGGCGGGAACCCCTTTTGGTGTTAGCATTATGTTATGCTTTAGCTATTGAAAAATAGCAGATCTACAAGCTCATAGCGCGCCACCGAGTGGCGCGCTACGAGCTTGTAGGTCTGCTATTTTTTTTGACTGACATAGAAACATAGCTTTTTCAGAAAACTGTCAGGATGTAGAAGACATTTTTTGAATCTGATCTCAGGTCGAAACGGGTTAATTTAGGCATAAGCGCGCACCTTTTGTCTAAAGTTTAATAGCAAGTCTGTCATGCTGTTTAAAAAAAAAATGTTTCTTAGACCCCTGCACGCCTGCAGTATACCCCGCGCAAACTCGTATTCCCACGTCGAGCAGCCCAAAGAGTGTGTGTGTATAAATGGAAAGGCCTGTCATTTCACATTCATTAAAAGTGAAGTTCAAAAATTAATAATGTAAAAATATGGGTTTTAATTAGTCTTCTATTCTGCCCAATGTACTTAAATTGGATCATCTGGTCCCCGATGCCCTTTCACTTAATAAAGAATTAGCCGGTGATGTTCTGAGCCTGACAGGTAGGATAAAGTGGAGAAAATCACCGCTGTTATATAAAGGATATATCCGTTTGTATGCAATTTGCAGCTTAGTCAATGTGACAGGGGGGGAGGTTCCCAAGTCATAGGTTTCCGTGCAGGTTTCACATCTAATGTGTCTCTATCATGTTATGGCGTGACCAGGCGATTGCTTTGCATTGCTCATTTCTGTCATACAATTAATCACATTAATTCAATTTGATCGGATATATCTGGTTCACATCCAATGGCGCTGCGTTGCCCATTACCTCACTATTAGTGCAGAGCAGCACGTACGCCTGCAAAATATAATATAAAAGGGGGATAAAGTAATTATATGCAATGATCCATGTTTGTTCTCTGGGGATTAAATGAAGACTGTTCATTTTAATGTGTTGATGCAAACCGTGCTTAAAGTGGTAACGTTAAAATTGACATTTGTTCTTATGCATGCTCCGGCCTATTGTGCGTCACATCAATCTGAAACCATCGCCATAAATCACTATTTGGTGTTTTTAGGGCTATATATCTTGTGCCACCCCCTTATCCCTTATTTGCCCTTTTTAACTTTTTTTGGAAAACCTTTTAAATCTATAGTTCAAATAGCCCGATCTACAAGCTCACAACGTGTCGATGTATAGATCGGCTATAGTTGAGCTATTTTAAAAGGTGTATTCGAAATAGTGAAAAAATAAATACATATTTTTTCCTTTGGAGCTGATGTGTGGTTAAAAAGCAGCTTGAACTCATGATGTCCAAAGCTGTCGGGTTGGTTGTATCTTAACCCGTTCTGACCTGAGATCAGATTCTAAAAATGTCTTCTATACATCCTGACTGTTTTCTTGAAAAAGCTATGTTTCTATGTCAGTTGTTCTTCGATTTTTTTCAAAAATAGCAGACCTACAAGCTCGTAGCGCGCCACTCGGTGGCGCGCTATGAGCTTGTAGATCTGCTATTTTTCAATAGCTAAAGCATAGCATAACGCTAACACCAAAAGGGGTTCCCGTCCAGAATAGGTTAAAGGTTAAATGGGGGGGTTTAAAGGGGGGGCTTAAGTTGAAAGCATATGGCATCCATGAATGATCCTTTACATTCTGTGGGCCATATACCGTTGTTTGTGTTCGCTTGAGTGGGTGTTGTCGTGCTATTCTCAGGCAACGAGCCCAGACAGCCTTCACTCTCTCTCTCTCTCTCTCTCTCTCTCTCTCTCTCTCTCTCTCTCTTTCTCTCTCTCTCTCTCTCTCACTCCCTCACGCGGGACAGGCACAGCTGTCAGATCAAAATCAATCGCATTTTAAAGGACGTGCGAGCTAAATATTTCATTCTTGCCTTGGGAACCAATTAAGTGCTACATATGAAGTCAGAAGGACTGGTTGAGCCGGAGTCGTACTGGTGCGTACCAGCTGCTCCATTGCTTATACCCCCCCCACAACCCCCCCCTCCCCCCCCCCCTCCCCCCCAGCCTCTCTCCCTCCAACCTCCAGCCCCATGCAAATGTCTTCGGTGTGTGAGCGTTCGGGTTCAATTACCTAGTGATGTTTTAAAAATGCACCAAAGCCAGACTGGCACTCCTGATTTGGAGGGGATCCACCCCAGGTATGTTGTTTATCCCATTCTAGACGGGGAACCCCTTTTGGTGTTTTAACTATAGGCATTATGTTATACTTTATAGCTATTGAAAAATAGCAGATCTACAAGCTCGTAGCGCGCCACCGAGTGGCGCGCTACGAGCTTGTAGGTCTGATATTTTTGAAAAATCGTAAAAAAGGTGGCGGCACAACATTTCGAATATATATTCTTTCAGAGCGAACGTTTTTTTTATTCAGGTTTTTTTAATGTTTTTTTTTGTGGCTTTCGCCTTTATTTTATATTTTTTATGGAGGGACAGACAGTAGGCTGACAGGAAATGGGGAGAGAGATGGGGGGAAGACATGCAGTAAAGGCCGTCGGGATCGGGAGTCGAACCCGCGGCGCACTGCCAGACTGGATTACCAGCCAAGGTGCCTAGACCACTGAGCCACGGCCCAGGCCTCGACGTCGGGTCTAAATGGGTTATTTAGTTGTTGTCTGTTGTGCCGGGCTGTAACCCATTTGCCACCGATTGCAGATGCAAAGGGGGTGGCAGGGATGTGGGAGGGGCCGGGGGCCTTCAAAGAGCCGCCTGCCGCCATGTGTCTATGAACACCTTACCACGCCGGATGGCAGGGACAACTGGCACCTATTCCTCAAACCATGACCCCCGCCTCTAGCTCCCATTACAGCGTGTCACTATTCATAATAACCCATTTTGGGCGGGAACCGGCCCTTTTGGTGTTAGCATTACGTTATGCTTTTATAGCTATTGAAAAATAGCAGATCTACAAGCTCATAGCGCGCCACCGAGTGGCGCGCTACGAGCTTGTAGGTCTGCTATTTTTGAAAAATCGAAGAACGACTGACATAGAAACCAGAGTAATCTAGTAAGAGAGTGGTGACACGCTTTGATCTCGCCGCAAAGCGGGTACCTATGGGCGATAGTTCCAAACATTGCTCCTATATGGCTGGAACTATTCCATTGAGATAGAATGAGCACTTCCGCATTCCATTGTTACAATGAGAGTCAACGGGAGTGTCATTACTCTCTTTTATACTACTCTGATAGAAACATAGCTTTTTCAGAAAACTGTCAGGATTTAGAAGACATTCATAGAATCGTTCCCAGGTCAAAATGGGATAAGGAAACAAAAAAAAACCACAACGTACTTTCCTCTAACTTCATCTTTGTGAACGTTTCCTCTGTGTGTCCTCCATAAAACATGATTTTTTTCCGGTTCGTTCTGCAGATGGTGAACTTCGTCTTTACTTTCTTTTCTTTTTTTTTCCTTTCTCCAAACGTGTCGCCTGCCTTGCCCCATTCTCCATTTTCCCCTTCACCTCACAGGGCGATTCCCTGGGCAGGGTAAATCATCGCGTATTTATTCTGTTTGAATTTGACTGTGGAGTCGAGTCCTTCCAGAGCATCTGCTTTGTCAATCCAAAGGACGAGTGAGGCCTATTTTTAGATAAAACGTCGAGCAAACCTTGTGACTGAAGAAAATAAGTGATGTAATAGAATAAGAGAAGGGAAGAAAGTGGCGAAAGCAAGGTTAAATACTTTGTGTCGCGTGCGCGCGTGTGCGCACGCTTGTGTGTGTGTGTTTGTTAGAGAGTGAGCGAGTAAATGAGTGAGAGTGAGTATGAGGCAGCAAAAGTAGGGAGTGTGTGTGTGTGTGTGTGTGTGTGTGTGTGTGTGTGTGTGTGTGTGTGTGTGTGTGTGTGTGTGTGTGTGTGTGTGTGTGTGTGTGTGTGTGTGTGTGTGTGTGTGTGTGTGTGTGTGTGTGGGCGCGTGTGTGTGTGTTTGTTAGAGAGTGAGCGAGTAAATGAGTGAGTATGAGGCAGCAAAAGTAGGGAGCGTGTGTGTGTGTGTGTGCGCTTGCGACCCGTGCGTGCGTGCGTGCGTGCGTGCACATCCGCGTGTACGAGAGAGAGAGAGTGGGCACAAAAAAAGAAGGGATCTCTGCATGAGAGGGTGAGAAAGAAAGGGAGAGGGGAGAAAAAAAACAAAAGCATGAGTAAAAGCGAGAGAACGTGAGCAAAGTGAGAGACAGAGAGGAGGGGAGGAGGCGAGTGAGAAAAAGGAGATGGAGTGAGAAAAGAGAGAGGGAGTGGTGGTAGAGAGCAAAAAGAGAGGGAGGGAGAGAGAGCGAGAGAGAGAGAGAGAGAGAGAGAGAGAGAGAGGGTATGATTGATAACGGTGCTGACAGAACCCCTCTGGCCATGCTCTCTGTAGCAGTTTGGGGAGACGGGGGCCTCCCCGCGTGAGACCGCGCTGGCCCTCGCCACTGTCCCAGCACACACTCCACATCTGGTGGGATCGCCCACGCTAGGGCAGGGGTCACGGCACCATGGGGCTACCTTCGGACTCGCATCCCAGGATGCTCGGAGAGAGAGGAAAACACCGGGACTGCCGGGGTCCTTCGCAATAATCAGCGTTTTGAGCGTATAAAGCATGGGCCCTAACTCATTTTGACTTGAGATCAGATTCTAAAAATGTCTTCTACATCCTGACAGTTTTCTGAAAAAGCTGTTTCTATGTCAGTCGTTCTTCGATTTTTCAAAAATAGCAGACCTTCAAGCTCGTAGCGCGCCACTCGGTGGCGCGCTATGAGCTTGTAGATCTGCTATTTTTCAATAGCTAAAGCATAACATAATGCTAACACCAAAAAGGGGTTCCTGCCCAGAATGGGCTAATCACCGCTCTAAAATATTTTTCTTTGCGCTGACCTGGGGCTAGGGTTAAAATGAAAAGTCTGGTTATTATTATTATTATATATCTCTCTCTTCTGTGCTCGTAATGTCGGAATATGGCTAAACAAATGCTCTGTGTGAGGTGAAGCAGAGATTGTAGTGTGTGTGTGTGTGTGTGTGTGTGTGTGTGTGTGTGTGTGTGTGTGTGTGTGTGTGTGTGTGTGTGTGTGTGTGTGTGTGTGTGTGTGTGTGTGTGTGTGTGTGTGTGTGTGTGTGTGTGTGCGCGCGCGTGTGTTTGTGTTACTGCACTCGCACACGGAGACAGTGGCTGATGAATTAGGGATAAATAATGAAGCAGCTTGGGGACTGATTTGTGATAGCGAGAGGGTCCATCAACAGCGAACACTAATACTTTTGAATGCTATGCCGTTTGATGTTGATCAAGTTCAACTCGCCTGACAGGACTGAGGAGACTGCGGGGAGCACAGGGACCGTACCAGAGAACCTACTCAGACAGGTGAAAGAGGAGAGGGACAATACCACTCAGACACACTCACGTGTATACGAACGCAGCTAGTGAACGCACGCACGCACGCAACGCACGCACGCACGCACGCACGCACATACGCACGCACGCACGCACGCACGCACGCACGCACGCACGCACGCACGCACGCACACATACACACATACACACATACACACGCACGCGCACACGCGCCACAGACGCACGCAAGCCTTCACACTAACAGGCGCCCATGCAGTTAAATTAGTACACCAAGGAGCCCTTATCCAGTGCACACAGTTATTTAAGCATTTTACCTTTAATCCATTCTGACCTGAGATCAGATTCTAAAAATGTCTTCTACATCCTGACAGTTTTCTGAAAAAGCTATGTTTCTATGTCAGTCGTTCTTCGATTTTTCAAAAATAGCAGACCTACAAGTTCATAGCGTGGCACTGTGACCGTGCTATGAGCTTGTACATCTGCTATTTTTCAATAGCTAAAGCATAACATAATGCTAACACCAAAAAAGGGGTTCCCGCACAAAATGGGTTAAACAAGAAAAGGTTAACATGTTGCTTTGTATACTCAACGGATATCTAGTTTTTTTTCTTTTTTGGGTCTCCTAGTTTTAGAAACTCACACTTTTGAATAATTACCCAATTAGCCTGCGACAAAAAATCCTAAAGAAGCCCCGGTTTCAATGAATGGCACATAGCGCCGTACCGATGCGTGTCTATAGATATTCATGACGTGCCGCTGGTTCCCTCCATTGCTCGGGGCACGGGTCATTTTGAAAGTGTCACCATTTAACCGGCGGGGAGGGTCGGGTCTCCATACCTCCAGCATTAGCCCATGTGGGCAGGGTTCGGGTGTGTGGAGAGCGTGGCCTCATTATGAAGGAGATAAAGACCGTTAAGGCTGTTTGGTCTTGGGCCGGCTCCAGCCCCTATGGTGAAACACACCTGCTCCCCTCTTTAAAAAGCCCTGCTCCAGTTTAGCTCTTGGCCACGGACGAGTAATGACCTATCCAGGGGGCCGTAACGCCCGCTTCGTTTAGCCTGTCGTTAAGACCCAGAGTCAGCAGCATACTGCGGCACAGTACCGTGCCAAAACTCGGTACAGGGTGTCCTTGCCAAAGATCTAACATCAAGCCCCACTCTGTTTGAATATGGATAACTAACTAGCTAATCACATTAACCCATTTTGGGCAGGAACCCCTTTTGGTGTTTTAACTATTGAAAAATAGCAGATCTACAAGCTCATAGCGCGGCACCGAGTGCCGCGCTATGAACTTGTAGGTCTGCTATTTTTGAAAAATCGTGAAAATGTGCCTCAAATCTTTGAATATATATTATTACAGACTTACAGAGTGAACATTTTAACTCAAATCTTTGCTTCTGGGGGGGGGGGTCCCTGGAACATCATATTCAGGCCTAAATGGTTTAATGGCGATGGTATAATAAATATGTCGCATTCGGTTGCAGTCGGAGAGGATTTCTTTTAATTTTTAGACATATTGTCAACTGGGTCTTTATATCCTTTGATAATTTCAAATGAATAAATCAACCATAAACATGAATACATGCGAAAACCCAGGCCTCGTCGTGTTGCAATGGAGGCGAGTGCACTCCAGATACGTGTGTGTTTTCACTCGGTAATTAAGAGAACACAAAGTTGCAGCTTGACACTGTTTGGTACATTGTCGTGCCTTGTCTTTGTCGTTACACACACACACACACACACACACACACACACACACACACACTGCAATGGAGGCGAGTGCACTCCAGATACGTGTGTGTTTTCACTCGGTAATTAAGAGAACACAAAGTTGCAGCTTGACACTGTTTGGTACATTTGTCGTGCCTTGTCTTTGTCGTTACACACTTACAGTACACACACGCACACGCACACACACACACACACACACACACACACTGCAATGGAAGCAAGTGCACTCCAGATACGTGTGTGTTTTCACTCGGTAATTAAGAGAACACAAAGTTGCAGCTTGACACTGTTTGGTACATTGTCGTGCCTTGTCTTTGTCGTTACACACTTACAGTACACACACACACACACGCACACACACACACACACACACACACACACACACACACACACTGCAATGGAAGCAAGTGCACTCCAGATACGTGTGTGTTTTCACTCAGTAATTAAGAGAACACAAAGTTGCAGCTTGACACTGTTTGGTACATTGTCGTGCCTTGTCTTTGTCGTTACACACTTACAGTACACACACGCACACACACGCACACACACACACACACATACACACACACACACACACACACACACGTGTGCATGCTCAACACACATGCATGGGCCAAGCATACAGTATACTGTAGTCGCATGTGCATGCACAAGTGTGCAGAGACATGCAGCATGCAAGCGCACACACACGCACACACACACACACACACACACACACACACACACACACACACGCGCGCACACGCACACACAGATTTCCCAGTTTCCCAGTTATGTTTTCATCAAAGCTTTTCTTTGGCACTACAGAGCAGCGTCAGTATGGTAATGTGTTGTGCTGCCTGGATAGCTGTCAAAAAGCTCCCACCTTGGATGAGAGACCACGGTAATTCAACCGGGCTCCTGTCTTCTGTGTGTTCAGGTCTCCTCATTATTCCGCTTTGCAGGGTAATGGCGTCTTGCACTGTTTTATCTGTCAGCTCACAGCAAACTATAGTTTTTTAGCCCTGTATATTAGATGCTAGCATCAAAGGCGGCTGTCTTGACACAGAAGAGAGAGAGAGAGAGAGAGAGAGAGAGAGATAGAGAGAGGTGAGGAGAGGAGAGGAGAGAATGTTTCGTAAAAAAAAAAGAAGAGATAAAAAAAAAAAAAAATGGAAACACTCCCGGTAGGCGAAAATTGAATCTCTTTACGTCTGGGGTGATGTGTGTATTGAGAATAGATTTGCCGGTTGGCGTCTACATGTTTGTTCTCAAGTAAACAGCGAAGCTTGTTTGGGTGTAACTGTCAGGTACGTGCGTGTGCCCCGTGTGAAAATGGGTTTGTTCGCAAAGTGGGACTTGGAGAGAAAAAAAACATCAACACACACACACATTCACTGTAGCTGTCTGATCAATGGGGATTTAAGTTACCAGTGACAACTGCATAGCGCATGTCAAAAGGGATATAACCCTTTGCATGCAACAGCACTGATAGCTGCGTATTCTTTCAGTGAGTTATGTCCCTTGTCTGTATATCTCGGCATCTCGACATCTCCGAAAAGTTTTATGTTTTTTTTGTCTTGTATATACCAAGTCCTGGGAGCATGTTTTTAGTTTTTAGAGTTTTAGGAAAAGTGTTGTTTCCAAAACTAAACTCTGGCACAAAAACTAAACTCTGGCACCATCTTTTTTTTTTCCCCTTCTCCTTTTCCATATGTGCACTCACCTCTACCGGGTCACCTGGGACTTGTGGCCCCTTGGGTGGTGGCAGGTGTGTGTGTGTGTGTGTGTGTGTGTGTGTGTGTGTGTGTGTGTGTGTGTGTGTGTGTGTGTGTGTGTGTGTGTGTGTGTGTGTGTGTGTGTGTGTGTGTGTGTGTGTGTGTGTGTGTGTGTGTGTGTGTGTGTGTGTGTGTGTGTGTGTAATCCGTGCAATCCGTGCATGCGTGCGTTTGTGTGCATGTGTTTGTGCTTAACTCTGATCTGTGTTCATGTGTGTGTGTGTGCGCGCACACATGTGTGCGTGTGTGTGTGCGTGCGTGCATGTTCGCGGGGCGTGCGCGGGGGCTAGAGTTCTCCAGAAGACGACGCGGCGGCGGGTGTAGAGCAAATTAAAACTCACCGCAGGAAATGAGCGCCCTTGGCACTCCTCTTCCCAAGCAGCTGCACACACCCCGACCATCATCTGCCATTTTGACACATCCACGGGGCGTAGCACGGCAGCGACAAGGGGAGGGAGTGAGGGGTGCCAACGCGACACCCCACCCACGGGCTGCGAGGAGCAACGCCGGGGCCGCAGCCTCCAGCCAAACAGGTGTGTGACATCATGCCGCTGGTTCCTACTTCGGGGGCCCGGGGAGCAAGGCAGGGGGAACCGGGGTGGGGGGGGGAGGGGGGCGGAGGAAACAAAGGGAGGTTAGGTCTCTACCTGACAAGCTCATTGATAACGTTTGGGACACGAGCCCTGAAGTCGATGGCAAATTGCCTCTAATGTCTCCCGGAGATCACGGGCCAAAGTCAGGTGCTGGGCGCTAAATGGGCTCATTAGCCCCTCTTGGGCGGGAACCCCCTTTTGGTGTTAGCATTATGTTATGCTTTAGCTATTGAAAAATAGCAGATCTACAAGCTCATAGCGCGCCACCGAGTGGCGCGCTACGAGCTTGTAGGTCTGCTATTTTTGAAAAATCAAACGACTGACATAGAAACATAGCTTTTTCAGAAAACTTGTCAGGATGTAGAAGACATTTTTTAGAATCTGATCTCAGGTCTAAATTGGTTAGTTATGATTTTTTTCTTTCTTTCTTTTTTTTGGGGGGTGGGGGGGAGTTTGCAGGGAGTTTTTACACACACGCACTATCGCAGAGACAGTTGAAGCCAGGGGGGCTTTTTGGAAACTTGGGATGTCATCATAACTCAAGACAGGGTTATAGTTGAGCCCAAGTGTTGAGACCTTTTCCACTCGGCTCTGGCAGCACATACAAATCAGAGCACGTTTCGGTTTGGAATTCAAGTTGAATCTCTACCAAAAAAACGAAGACTATAATATTATCACACCATCTGGAGAATAGATGAGTCAAAAACACAACTGATTCCGAGACAGATTCCTGCACACAAGACAGACACGCAAATCGTCCTCTCTCCGGAAGAAGAAAAAAAAAAACTATAAAATTAAAATACATTTTCAATTTCTCTCACATCCCAATTTTTTACCTGCGCAAAACTTAACACATTTTGACCTGAGATCAGATTCTAAAAATGTCTTCTACATCCCGACAGTTTTCTGAAAAAGCTATGTTTCTATGTCAGTCGTTTTTTGAGTGGTACAACCACTCCAAGGAACAGCAATGTCTGTGACTCTGTGACTCGTGTTAACCTATGTTTGTGTGTGACTCATGTGTGACTCATGAGTACCAGTAGGGGCGCTGTTGTGCCAGAAACAGACAGAGAGATAGTATTGCACGGTTGCCTGCTAATGAGAGAGAGAGAGGGGGGATTTGCACCACTCAGTTCACACAGGTGTGATTTTTCAAAAATAGCAGACCTACAAGCGCATAGCGCGCCACTCGGTGGCGCGCTATGCGCTTGCAGATCTGCTATTTTTCGATAGCTAAAGCATAACATAATGCTAACACCAAAAGGGGTTCCCGCCCAGAATCGGTTAAACCGAGAGACAACAAACGGCGCCAAAGCGTGTACCTATTTAGAATTCTCAGCGCGTCCTCCCAGATACACCCCTACTCTTCACACTTCAGTCGAATCCCCCAGCGACAGATCCCTGTAGCAGAGGAGAGGGAGGCTGTGAGTAGCCTGGGGGGTTCCTGAAGGCACCCGTCTGGGACCCGCTTCATAATCAGTGGACAGAGAGGAGAGGAGAGAGAGAGCGGTGGTATGGTGGTGCGGCTTCCCACAGCCACTCTCTCCCCCCCTGGCTGCCCCAACCCCGGTAAGCACCCCAGGGCTACCTGTTAAGGTGTTCCCCCTGGTCCACTCTCTCTTCCTGGGCAAAGAGAACCTCACATACAGTCAGCTGTCTCCACACCAGATTGAACGAGATCTGTCTACTGATCGGATGAAGGGGACTGTTTCCAAATGCGTGCGTGTGTGCGTGTGTGCGCGTGTGTGTGGGTGGGTGGGTTGCCACAAGTGCATGTATTCTGAAGGATGTGCTTGTACACATTTTGCTTGCACGTGTTTGTGTTAGTATGCACAGGTGTGTGTGGGGTGTGTGTTGTGCATGTGTGACTAAAAGTAAGTACATTGTTAGTTGTCCACGAGACAATGCAAGAGGAATTACTCGTCCACATGGACCTAACCGTGCCAAGTAAACCTGGACCATGTGAGGCTCTCTGTAGAGTTTGTTTTGGCCCTTAAGAACAATAATGCTCGTTAATAATGTGAAATTAATCCAAGTAGTTCTATACAGTTTAATAGTCTAATGAGAAAAACAAATTCTGACGGCATAACTATACAAAACATGTTAATTTTTATTATTGTTTCTTTAACCCATTTTGACCTGAGATCAGATTCTAAAAATGTCTTCTACATCCGGACAGTTTTCTGAAAAAGCTACGTTTCTGTGTCAGTCGTTCTTCGATTTTTAAAAAATAGCAGACCTACAAGCTCGTAGCGCGCCACTCGGTGGCACGCTATGAGCTTGTAGATCTGCTATTTTTCAATAGCTAAAGCATAACATAATGCTAACACCAAAAGGGGTTCCCGCCCCCAAAATGGGTTAAATATATTTCATAAAATACAACTAAAATGAAATGAAACCGAAATACAACTATGGTCTAGTGTTTTATCTGTCTTTTCTATTGTAGTTTACTGTCGGTATAGTATATGTAACACATCGGATGCACTTCTCTGTATCCATAGTCAGGAAATGGTATTCCCTCGATTACGCCTGGGGCTAGATCTCCTCCTCTCCGCTGTTCTACAGCGGATCTCAACAGCGGGCGCTTCTAGCTCCTGCTGTTATCCCATTTTGGGCGGGAACCCGGCCCTTTTGGTGTTAGCATTATGTTATGCTTTAGCTATTGAAAAATAGCAGATCTACAAGCTCGTAGCGCGCCACCGAGTGGCGCGCTATGAGCTTGTAGGTCTGCTATTTTTTGAAAAATCGAAGAACGACTGACATAGAAACATAGCTTTTTCAGAAAACTGTCAGGATGTAGAAGACATTTTTAGAATCTGATCCCGGGTCAGAATGGGTTATAGATGCTGCAGACAGAGTGCTGATGGTACTGTGGTAGTGGTGATGGTATGATACGTACGTAGTGAGCAACCAGGGAGAAAGTGTTGGGGCTACAGCCACGGCCTTTCTAATTCAGGCCCCTGCCAAGGGTGGAGACACGGTACATTTTAACAAACGCTGCTCACTGGCCACTTCCAAATCTTCCGTTGGTGCTCAGCCGTCCGGTGCCTCTGCAAAGCCCCTTTCAGATATCCGGAGGAGAGTGCTGGTGCGGGCGGGTGGGTGGGTGGGTGGGTGACTAGGGAGCGTTGGGTGGTGGTGGTAGTGGGTTGGGGAGCGCGGCGGGGGTGGGGGGGGGTGGGGGGGGGGTGTACAAGGCGAGGAGGAGAGCCGGGGCTGCGCCGTCCGTGTCTCTCCAGTTTGGTTTGGTCCGAGCGCAGAGCCAGCTGGCCTCATTAGGGCTTGATGGGAGGAAGGCTGGCATGAGACGTGCACATGCATGCACACATCAACAAATGTAGTGTGAAGCGTGGCCTGATGCCCGTGAAAGATCTGGACAAAAGTTTGCGCGCGCCTGTGTGTGTGTGCGTGTGCGTGTGCGTGTGTGTGTGTGCGCCCGCGTGTGTGCGTGTGTGTGTGCGCCCGTGTGTGTGTGCGTGTGCGTGTGCGTGTGTGTGTGTGCGCCCGCGTGTGTGCGTGTGTGTGTGCGCCCGTGTGTGCGCCCGTGTGTGTGTGTGTGTGTGTGTGTGTGTGCGTGCGCGCCCGTGTGTGTGTGTGTGTGTGTGTGTGTGTGTGTGTGTCCGTCTGTGTGTATGGTGGCTTGCAGGCGGAGGAGGAGGAGGAGGCGTAGTATGATACATTGTATTGGACAGTGTGGGAGAAAGAAAAAAAAAGAAACACTCGAAAAACCAAACCAAAACAAGATCATTAGTGTGTGTTTTCTCTTTCAGATTGCCCGTCTCTACACCTGGCTCAACCTGAGCTACCCTGTTGAGCCCAGGAGCTTGTAGATGAGAGGAGAGAGAGAGAACCCACGAAGGGGCCGATCGGGGAGGGTACGGTGGTGTAGTGGGGGGGTGTGTGGGTGGGTGTCAGGGGCTTGGCTATAGCGAGGGGTGTGGGCATAACCCATTTAGGCCTGACGTCGAAATAAAAGTAAAAGTATTCTGAAAGAATATATATTGAAAGATTTGTGCCGCATTTTCACGATTTTTTCAAAAATAGCAGACCTACAAGCACTATGTCAGTGGTGCTCAATATTTCATGTCAAGGACCCCCAGAATTATCTGTATTTGGCTGCAGACCCCCATCTGAAAATGTGTTGTTCCAGAAGCAAGGATTTGAGTTAAAAACGTTTGCTCTGAAAGAATATATTCAAAGATTTGTGCCGCATTTTCACGATTTAAAAAAAAAATAGCAGACCTACAAGCTCGTAGCGCGCCACTCGGTGGCGCGCTATGAGCTTGTAGATCTGCTATTTTTCAATAGCTAAAGTATAACATAATTAGTTAGTTTAAAACACCAAAAGGGGTTCCCGTACAGAATGGGATAAAGCGACGACGACGGGGAGGATATGATTCATGGTTGGGGCGGGTTCATCACGAGAGACGGCCCGGCTGACCTACAGTCTGAGGGCCGTTGGACCGGAACCAAGGCCCTTGTTCCGACAGAGCGAGCGTACAGCGTGAGGTGTGACGGATGGCGCCGGTCTGTTTGAGAGAGCCCCCCGAGCAGGTGTGTGCGTCTCTCGCTCACATCTGCAGGCTGATGCACGGTGAACCGAGACCAAATGGCAGACGCACGGGGCCCATCGGGTACCTGTGCACCGAGACACTCTAATGATTATGGATGCGGGCCTATTAACGGTCACATCTGTAAGAGAGAACAACAACCAGTGCGCTGGGAGTGAGTCAGCACTTTTAACCCGTTTAGACCTGAGCTCGATTCTATACAATCGTGGGCGGCTGTGGCTCAGGAGGAGGTAGAGCAGGTCGTCCAATGATCCCTGGGTCGGCGGTTCGAATCCCGGCTCCTCCTCCTGTCCACATGTCGAAGTGTCCTTGGGCAAGACACTGAACCCCACATTGCCTCCGATGAGTCGGTCGGTGTGAGCTCGCCACCGTCGGTGTGTGAATGTGGGAAGTGAGGACGCTGGTGTCGACTGTTTGCCGCTTCACCTCCCAATGTATGAATGAATGAACCATTGTAAAGTGCTTTGAGCACTTGGAAAAGCGCTATAAAAATGCAATTAATTATTATAAATGTCTTCTACATCCTGACAGTTTTCTGAAAAAGCTATGTTTCTATGTCAGTCGTTCTTCGATTTTTCAAAAATAGCAGACCTACAAGCTCGGAAGCGCGCCACTCGGTGGCGCGATATGAGCTTGTAGATCTGCTATTTTTCAATAGCTAAAGCATAACATGATGCTAACACACACCAAAAGGGGTTCCCGCCCAAAATGGGTTAACTTCCCCTCTGGAACATGGCAGACACGGCGGTGTCAGTGTTGGGAGAGAAAGAACTCGTGTCGAAAAAATGCTTGCTCGCCGTCTCTCTCCCCCCGGTTCAGTCGAGCAGGTGGACCGAGTCGCCGTCACCCAGAATCGGCTCTGATGGGGTGCATCGTTCCGTCTCGTGAAAAAAGGCTTCAGAACTTTACTTACCATGTATTTGGAGGTGGATTGATGAAAGGGCTATAGAAAGGGCTATAGAAACCAGGTAGACGTTCGAAGGGGTACAGACATTTTTTTTTTTTTTCTTTTTTTCTTTTTTTTAATTTTTATCCCACGATTTTGCAACCCAGTTTTTTTCACCCAGTGCCAATTATCTAATGTAATCCTTGGCGCTACACTTCCTCTGCCAACCTGGGGGGGCAGCGGACTGACCTCATGCCTCCTTCTATGCATGAGGAGTCCAAGCTGCTTCTTTTCACCTGACAGGGGGGAATTTCCCTGGCCGGACGTAGCGCGTGGAAGGAACACGTTATTCCGACCAGTTCCTTTCCCCTCCATCAGGCGCCCCGGCTGGCCAGGGGGAGGTAGTTTTAGAGACCAGGATTACTGCATGTTTTTGTGAGGGTACCTACCCTAGGAGACACGGGGAGAACATGCAAACTCCAGGGTTGCAGACATTTCTTCTTAATTTTCTTTTGCTGGTATACAGCTCGGCGCAAAATTATCTAATGAATTCATCAACTTAAAAACATCATCAAATATTCATTCTAAGAGTATAGGTAATAAATTAAATATCACTCATTGACTCGTTGACTATTTAAATATGCATAATGTGATTTGCATAGTTTTATCCTGATAGGAAATAATAATGGCTAGTTGTCTTGTAGCGTCTTTCAGGACGGATGAAGCTCGCGTCTTTTTGTTCCCTCGTCATCGTCCTCTCCTGCTTCTCATTAAAGTTTTAGTGGAGGCTGTTTTAATTGTCAACCCTTTGACAGGTTGATAAAAGCAACCTGACAATTAAGTTCATTGGCTCAGCTATGCATATTAATTAGGTCTTATTTGGGTTTCTATTGTTATTGGAAGGAGCACTCATAGTGTAGCAAAATGTCAGCCATTAGCTCCACTCTTCTCAGAACTTAACCCGTTTTGGCCTAACGTCGAAATTTAAAAAATGTCTTCAAAATCCTGACAGTTTTCTGAAATACCTACTGTATGTTTCTATATCAGTGGTGCTCAATATTTCAGGTCAAGGAACCCACATTTTTTTATGTAAGAGGTCGCCGACCCCCATCTAAAAATATGTTGTTCCAGGGACCCCCCCAGAAGCAAAGATTTGAGTTAAAAACATTTGTTCTGAAAAAAAAAATATATATCCACATTTTCACGATTTTTCAAAAATAGCAGACCTACAAGCTCATAGCGCGCCACTCGGTGGCGCGCTATGAGCTTGTAGATCTGCTATTTTTCAATAGCTAAAGTATAACATAATGCTTAGAACACCAAAAGGGGTTCCCGCCCAAAATGGCTTAATGTAATTAAGCCTTCTATTGTATGACTACCAGACAGGGCTCCTGAGAGACGAACTTTTCAGTATTCATGGCATAAATGAGTAATGTCATCCCTGTGACACTGCAACAACGCCATTCCTCCAAAATCAGCAATTCAAATCTATATTATCTACACACAACAAGTGCTGCCTAAACTTGTTTGGTTAATGGACAAATGAGCCTTGCCTTTTGTGTCAACTTGTGTATGAATAGGCTACATGCATGTGTGCTGTACATTTTCATGTGGGGCGATGGATGGATACTTGGATCCATCCATCTTACTTAGATACTGTAGATTACAACTATAGGGATGCGCGATATAATCGGCAGCATAATCGGAATCGTACATCGGCCATAAAAACGCCATGTCGATATCGGAATATAGTCTCAAAATAATACAGATTATTTTATCGGTTTTCACCAGCAAAATAACATTTAAATTTAAAATGTAGAAATGCACCAATGAGTTCAATATGAATCTAAAGTTTCTAGTACCTCTAGTCTAGAACAAAAGCCAAATCAAATATGATATTTTATTGATTGATTTAATACTTTATTAACAGGCTTTGGGCCAAGCCCCTATAGGCTTGTTTCCATTATGGTCCTCTGTATAATATCGGAATCGGTCAGAATCGGTATTGGCAGATATAACCCTGCAAATAATCGGAGATCGGATATCGGTCATAATTTCATAATTGTGCACCCCTACTTCAAACTTATATATTTTTTCTTTAAGTTGTACTTTAACTTTTAACCTGAACTGACAGAATGTAGCTATAGTAGTACTTATCTAATCTCAAACTGTGTGTTTAGCATGCTAACCTATAGCCGCTATAGAGCGTCACAGTCCCGCCCCCTACCAGGGCCCAGGAAATGATTCTCCGTTCATTTTCCTCATAGACATTTCAAAAAGTATTTTAATTAAAGACCTTTTAAGCCTCGTACAAAGCCAACTCTTGTCGTGACAAATCATGGCAACAAACACAATTTTTTGGGCCGAACAAATAATTAGAAAGAAGAAACACTTGTTTTGTTGTTTTTCTTCTTTGTAATTATTTGTTTGGTCCAAAATATTGTGTTTGTTGTCATGAGTTGTCACGACTCGAGTTGGCTTTGTCCGCGGCGTAACCGTCTTTAAATAAATACTTTTTGAAATGTCTATGGGAAAAATGCATTGGGAATCATTTTCTGGGCCTGGCGTTGTCATGAAAGGGGGCGGGACTGCGACGCTCTATAGCCGGGGATCATGCATTAATGTGAACATTTATTTTTTGGCAAAGAGTTTTGGTGTAGAAGGTAAAACCCTATTAAAAGGTTTAATCTGCAACACAATTGTATACAATACGTAGTGAAGGTCCCTCTGTTTCATCCCCCTAGGGGGTTCTCAGAGTAACTACAGGTGGTCCACCACATCTTTGTGTGATGGAGAACATTAGCTGAAAATAACAGATCTACAAGCTTACAATGCTTCGCGCTGCGCTATTGTAGCATGGAAACCAGACAAGTCTGCCATATAGGAAATAAAAATGCCCCTGGGGAGATTGGGTGACCAATCAGAGCCCACTATTCAAAGTGAGACTTTTTTTTTGCTGTGTCATTGGAATCAGTTTGCAACCGCCCCTTGGAAATAAATCTTCCACACCAAAGTCCCAGACTAATGTCTATGCAGTGATATTTGTCTGGCTATGCCAGGCTATTAGCGCTATTGACGCTATTGGTGTAGAGGGAAAAAAGTAGACCAAGTACAGAACCATGTTTAGTCAAGTTGACTACATATAAAGGCTTTAAAACTGTCTGAAAATGTACGTGAATAAAAGAAAAGATAATGTCAAACAAGTCTGACTCTGAAGCTCTATCTATTAAATCTGACTATGAAAAAGTTTAAAACCTCCTTATCCGTTCAAATATATGAACACCAAATGATGTAGATCATACATCATGTATTTTGAGGTGTAATCAGTCTGGTGTCAGAGGCACTTCCCCATCGGGCAAGTACAGGAAAGGTGCAATTCTGGGGAAATTGTAAAGTGTGGTTGGCTCGAAGGCACAGACGCACTCGGAAGTTTAGTTTTTGTATGAAAATGGAATTGCTTTTGGCTCTCTGTTGATTCAACCACCCTCGACATGTGATTACAATTTTTTGGTGGATTGGACATCTTTGGAAGCTGTTTACGGCTGAACGATACGGACTATGAAAATTCTGCCTGTGGTGTTTTAATCGGATAGGTCCAGAGATCATGTGTACCGTTTTTGTGAGATTTGGACATCTGTAGGTGGAAGAGCAAAATGTGTGTTTTGAAGAAAATTCGAAATTATGTAAAATTCATCCTGATGTGGCCTATATGGTGCCAAGGAATGACCCAAGGAATCCAAGTAAAGAGAAATTTATATTTTACGACCTACGGTTGAGTTATAAGGCGAAATGTAAAGTGGGCTGTTATAGCGCCACCATGAGGCCAACTGTAGCCCTTACGCCGGTTTCTGAGAGGAAAATACTTGAATGTGAGTTTTCACATTTTCCCATATAAGTCGATGGGAATTTTTAATTCACTAAATTCAATTACATTTGTTAAATAGAAAAAAGGGCATCGTTAAGACCTCCTGTGTGAAAATTCTGAGCGATTGGTGCAGCCAGTGAGGAGCAGCGACAGTGTTTCAGACAGACAGTCAGACAGGTACAGGCTTTAGTTCTGACATACTGTCAGGATGTGGTTCTGGAGGTGTAGGACTCAGGTGCAGAACGAACTAGGCACAGGCAGAGGAGTGAATTCAAGTGGTTTTAATTCTCAAAAACGCGCACTGTGAAACAACTTGGAATAACTAGGACATAACTAGGACTTGGAATAACTAGGACATAACTAGGACTTACTAACTTACTAGGAATAACTAACTAGGGAAACACAAGGAACTGACCACATCATTCATGACGACGAACTGACAAGGAGCTGAAAACACTGGGGCATATAAATAGACTAAGACTAACTACACACAGGTGAACTGAGACACACAATCAACACTGGGATAGGCTAACAGGCAACAGAACACAGGTGGCTAGGGTTACACTAATACAGGGAGGTGAGACAAGGCAGGAGACAGTAAACAAGGCAGACAGGAAACACTAGGAACAAAACTACAAAATAAGGTACAGAACACAAATATAAGTAATAAGTCCCAAAACACAGACAGTCCAAGGGCAGAGGAGCGTACCGTGACATATACTATCAGTCCGACTGTCATAAGACCGACAACGACAACCTACCCCAAACCCTAACCTAACCCTAACCGCAAGCACGGACCAACGCATGTCGGAAACAACGCATGTCGGGAACGAAGGGTGATTTCCGCATGTCGGACCTTTGGTGTGTCGGATAACCCATTCTGACCTGAGATCAGATTCTAAAAATGTCTTCTACATCCTGACAGTTTTCTGAAAAAGCTATGTTTCTATGTCAGTGGTTCTTTGATTTTTCAAAAATAGCAGACCTACAAGCTCGTAGCGCGCCACTCGGTGGCGCGCTATGAGCTTGTAGATCTGCTATTTTTCAATAGCTAAAGCATAACATAATGCTAACACCAAAAGGGGTTCCCGCACAAAATAGGATAAGCATGCGCATCCCGGGGTCCCTGCTTCATCTCACTATCAGGCCTGAAACACGTTGGAAGACCTCCATATCTATATGTGTAGGATGTAGAGCGCACAGAGTCTCAGGTCGATATCGCTAGAGGGCGCTATTTCACAGGTTCGTGTATTTTTGAGGGGCGCTAGCCCCTCCTACACCCAGCTTTTGACCTCACACGTCTCAATATTTGCCATCGACAATGAAAGGAGAAATTAGGTCATATGTCCGCCAAATATGACGTACATTTGTGGCAACAGGCATTCTGATTGGCCAGTATGAGATGATGATGCATGATGATACGATGATAAGAGCGCCCCTCACTTCACACGGGTGTGATTTCTTTGTATTTCTATACATATTTGTATACATATTTGTATTATAATCCCCATAGGGGATCTTAAATGGCCTCATATAAGAACTGTTTGAAAAATAAACGAATCATCCCGGCGGTTTCACTCATATGGATATGAAGAATCAACTGACTGTGAGAAAACGCTAATGTTACTGTTGCCACATTAGTTACATTTTCGCTATAGAAACAGACTGTATCGAATATGAGTGACTGACTGTCGTAAACGATTCAGAGACACCTCCCCGACAATATCGCAGAGACAGTTTGTTGTCCTATATTCAGCTATTAGTGTAGATTTTCTAATTACACAAACATTAAATTCCTGTTGACAATGAAAGGAGAATTTACGTCATATGTGTCTGAGCAAATCGACATGTTACATGTAACATGTCGATTTGCTCAGATGATAAGAGCGCCCCTCACTTCACACGGGTGTGATTTATTTTTGGACCACAATTCTTAATATATATAAGACGATTTTAAGATGATCCAATGTTATTCTCCATAGAGTGTGTTTTGAGGGAATAGAATAGGCTATAATAACATTTTTGGTCATATAAATAATACACACTATACTAGTATACTGTATGAGATACATTTTTGTTCTTGTATATGTGACTGTTTACAGTCTATGGGTATCATTCTTTCTGTGACATGCTCACATCTTTCCTGTGTTTTACAATACTAGAGCGGTGCCCGTTGGGCACTGGCCTACTTGGAACGATGCAAGTTGGAAATTAATGCTCCACCCAGTTATTGCGTGCGCAAGCAGAGCGCAAAAGTACTGTTTTCGGCTACGTATGTCGGTGACTTCCATGACCAATCAGGAACCACCCTTTTTACATAAACATACATAGTTACATCATAGGCCAATCCATGATTGATCAAAGGGGCCACCAAAATACACAATATACTGTATACATAATATGTGGATGACGTAACCAATTTGAGTTTCAAACTTACATGAACTGACACTTAAAACATGTAGAACCCGTTGTAGTGGATATCTGGAACGGGATTTATATAGACATATTACTCAGATGTTTCAATAACTTGGTTGAGGTAAGTTGAGCGCTCTGCTCGCGCACAAGTAGGCCATTCATGGCCAACTTGTGTGCGAAGCGCAAGTTGGCAGCTCGTCAGAGTGCATTTCTGTGTCTGTGTCCCTTTTATGCCCATATATGGAGTCCTTTGTCAGGCATGCCCAAATATGGGGTCTATGCAGGTGTCAGAACAATCATTGTGATGTCAGAACAGGCCAGCTCCTAGCTCTGGTCCATAGCTCTAATGCATTGCATTTAGAGCTAGCGTAAATAAAAAGAACGTTTTTGCTACTCACCAAAACAAAGGTGGGTTGTGTCATTAGAAAGCCTACTTTCCTTAGTGGACGCACTCTGAGCCCCCCACCACACGTATAAACTGTACTTTTTGGCCAAAAGGGGATTTTGTTTCCACCGGGGAAAAAATACTTTTAGTTACTCCGCTGCGCCCTCTACCGATATTGCCCAGAGAATTGCCTCATAGAGAATATTTTTCCTCCGGTGAAAAAAAATCCCTTTCTGGCCAAAAAGTACAGTTTTACGTGTGGTGGGGGGCTCAGAGTGCGTCCACTAAGGAAAGTAGTCTTTCTAATGACACAACCCGCCTTTGTTTTGGTGAGTAGCAAAAACGATATTTTTATTTACGCTAAAGAGGAGAGGCTGGTCTGCATTCATGCGAGCGGCGGAAGTTGAGAGTAACATAGCTCTAAATGAAACGCATTAGATATGGAGCAGAGCTAGCCAGCTCCATATATGGAGATATATGGCCGGGCAGAGACTGGTTGCCCGGCCATATATGCCTGGTTGTCCTGGTTCTGGACTACCGGCTATCCGACAGACTCGACACCGGGCACTGCACACCCTGTGGCGGTGTGAATTTGAAGTCGGTGGGGCGAACGGTTCCCGTTCCCGAGTTACGTGGATTACAGACGTACATACACACGTACGTAATGTACAAACAGACTTGGTGCATTTATAGTCTAGATAGATATGAACACAACCCCAAAATTCCTGACACTCACAGTTCCTGTGATGTATAGTAACGGGATGCTGTGATGAGGTTACACAAGGATTTTACAAGTTCATAAGTTCTATTTGAAGTGTCCCCTGCTTTAGTCCGTTGTTCCCTCCATTCCATAGATATGTGGTGGCTTGTGATTCAACGCTGAAGAACTATCCATGTCAATGTGACTGAGAAGTTTCCAGCAGGCTGGTGAATAGTAGACCAACACCTAAGTTAAAGAGTAAGGGAAGAAGATTTCAACGTTTTCAGAAGTAACTGTAGTCTTTGATATACTGTAGGTGTAGAATAGTTGTCTCCACCAGGCCGAAGGCATGGGGAGAGAGTATGTTTTGCACTCCGTCCGTCCGTCCGTGTGTCCGTGTGTGTGTGTGTCCGTCCGTCCGTCCGTCCGTCTGTGAACAGCTAATCTCCGGCACCGTTAACCCGGTCAATGTCAAATTTTGCACACACACTCCCTGGATGCCAACGATGAACCTCTGCCCCAGAATTTCCAGAACGGCCTGTTATAGCGCCACCAGGAGGCCGCTTTGTGCAAAACAAGTTTTTGGACAGTACACCTACAGATTTTGTCCAAACATCACGCAAATTGGTACACAGTCTCTCTAGAGCCATTCAACGAAACGGGTCTTTCAGATTTCTCAGACTCCATCCTGATTGGCTAAGATTGGCTTCCAAAGTTCGCAGGAGTGCTCAGTTTCAAACAAAATGCTGCAAATCATGAACACATCGTGTGATTTCCATGGAATTGTGCACGCACATTCCCACTAGGCAGAGGAAGAAATGCCACTTGAACATTTTCAACTCAGCCTCATGGTGGCGCTATAACTGGCCGAAAAGTGTTTTTACCTCTAACTGCAGGGATCTGTGGATAACTTTGTATGCCAACTCCCTAGAGGCCAAGGAAAAACCTTTGCCTGGAATTTTTCACATCTGCTCTTTATAGCGCCACCAGGAGGCTGACATATGTAAAACACATTTTCTAATATTACTCCTTCAGATTTTATCCAAATTTCACGCAAATCGGTACACATGCTCTCCATAGTCATGTGATCAAGACGCGTTTGTTTGATTTCTCATAATCCACCTTCATTGCCTACGATTGGCTTCTAAACCTTTCAGGAGTAGCCCGCTTTGTACCCGTTTTGTACAAATTGCCACAACTACTCAACACACACACACACACACACACACACACACACACACACACACACACACACACACACACACACACACACACACACACACACACACACACACACACACACACACACACAAATGATTATATTACTCCTAAACATTTTGCCAAACATCACACACACAGTACTCCTATCCTCCTGGTGGAGACCTGTGCCCAGAAGGGCACTTTTTCTAGTTGTTCATGTAATCAACATGTCACTTATTTTTGAACAATCTTGAAAGTGTTGAATGTTTTCAACACTTAACATTTGAATCCCATCATTTTTTCAGTGATGTCTATATGTAATTAAGCCTCCTATTGTATGACTACCAGATGAGGCTCCAGAGAGAGGAACTTTCAGTATTCATGGCATAAATGAGTAAAGTCATCCCTGTGACACTGCAACAACGCTATTTCTCCAAAATCAGCAATTCAAATCTATATTATCTACAACAACTGCTGCTTAAACTCGTTTGGTTAATGGACAAATGAGCCTTGCCTTTGCCTGTGTCAACTTGTGTATGAATAGGCTACTGTACATGCATGTGTGCTGTACATTTTCATGTGGGGCTATGGATGGATGGATGGATGGATGGATGGATGGATGGATGGATGGATTGGTAGATGGATAGATGGATTCAAACTTATATTTTTTGAGGGGCGCCTCCTATGTCCAGCTTTTGGTGTGTGTGTAAACACAAACATTGAAGACGAAGGTGAGGACGCAAATTTTGATTTGCTGGAATGAGATGACGTATGATGATAAGAGCGCCCCTCACTTCACACAGGTGTGATGTTTTTCAGTAATTTATGTCTTTTGCTCATTTTGAAGCAAATATGTGTTTTCAATATTATAGACTTAGACTGATGCTAGAGTCTTGGTTTACCTTGGTTTTCTATGATCCTAGATTACCCTTTTCTATGCATTTGATGTATTACCGTATCCTTGCTCACTGTAAATCACTCTGGATTAAGAGCGTCTGCTAAATGCCCAAAGTGTAAATGTGTTAACCCATTTAGGCCTTACGTCGAAATAAAAAAACGTTCGCTCTGAAAGAATATATATTCAAAGATTTGTGCCACATTTTTATGATTTTTCAAAAATAGCAGACCTACAAGCTCGTAGCGCGCCACTCGGTGGCGCGCTATGAGCTTGTAGATCTGCTATTTTTCAATAGCTAAAGTATAACATAATGCTTAGTTAAAACACCAAAGGGGTTCCCGTGTTAAATGTAGGCTACTACAGTAGGTTGTTGGTTTTTGTGGAACAAAATGTGAATATCCTAAGCCTTTAGTTTACTAAGAGTTAGTATCCAAAAAAAACCCAATGCAGAAAGTCCAGGAGTCTTGATACTGCATGCATGCTGACATTAAGCTGTTAAAGCGACGGCTTGTGTGGAATTACCCTCGAAATGTACTGAGTGACTCTCATTAGGCTGCCTGGTACAGCGTGTTGTCTGTAGCCGTTACACTGCCATGTTGAGCATTAGACCGCCGGCCTGTCTGTCTGGATGAAGACGTAGTAGGCCTACCGCGGCGATCATTAAATTTGGCAAATGTTCACTGTGGAGTTTTCTTTTGCGTAGCTGTGGCATTCCTTCAGGGCAGGTTGCTGTGAGTGGTGTGAGATATTTAGTACAACACTGATCTGAAACTTCAGACAATCATTGGACAGAAGATCGGTCTGACACTGTTGATTCACTTTGCACTTTCGTCCTGTGTTTGTTGCACACATAGAAAGAAGGGTCGAGAGATGAGATGAGTAAGAGAGGCGGTCTATGGGCGGTGTTTCTCAAAGTGGGGTCCGGGGAACCCATTGGGGGTTGGGGGGGGATTACAGGGGGTCCCCAGCAAAAATGTGTTAATATACAGTAGCATAAAAATCTGAATCTTCAATTCCATATACTGTACATCAGGGGCTGTATTTTGCGTGTCTTAAGTACCAGGTCTTATTACTTAACTTAAGACCTGGAGGCGTGGTCAATGCTCTTTGGCCACTCAGAATAGCCAAATGGCATTGATCACGCCTCCAGGTCTTAAGTTAAGTAATAAGACCTGGTACTTAAGACACGCATAATACTGCCCCAGCTGTCTAAAAAAACAACTGAGAAACTAGAACTAATTAAGAAACAACACAAATCTTGTATGGGGGGGGGGGGGGGGGGGGGGGTCCCGTGGCACAAAATCTATTCGTGCAGGGGTGCACGGACCAGATACATTAATTAAGGGGTCCTTGTCTGTTTGAGAACCACTGGTTTGTCGGGGAGAGAGGATGACGAGGGTGGGGCACAATAAGGCTGAGCACCGGGAGAGGCAGAGGAAGGAGGAACGAAGGAGGGGGGGGCGGGGGGGGGACGGGGGGGGTCTGGTGTTCCAAGCAGATTATCCAGTCTACAGTACCGCGCCGCTCAACTCTGTAGGCCCACACACTCACATCAAAGCCGGTACCCCCTGTCAGCCCCGAGGCTCAGTCGGCCCCCTGTCCACCCCCCCATGTCACTCCATACATCCTCCTGTTCATGCTGAATAATTGACAGATCTGTTTTACATGCTCAGCATTTGCCAGGACATGGTAGTGTGACTCCAAACAGGGCATGACTCTCCGAGAGGTGCTCTGCGTGTTGGGGTTGACTTCATTAGAATGTGGCCTACCTACTAATGCTCTGCGTGCACCCCGGAGGTCCGTGGAGATATCAGCCTGTTACAAAAGACTAAGGCAGCCGGGGGAAAGTGAAGGTGTATTTTAATTTTTTTGCTACATGTTGGTATAGTCGGTTTGTGTGGATGTTCTAGGGTTCGAGGGTTTTAATCCATTTTGGGCAGGAACCCCTTTTGGTGTTATAATTTAGCTATAGAAAAATAGCAGATCTACAAGTTCATAGCGCGCCACCGAGTGGCGCGCTATGAACTTGTAGGTCTGCTATTTTTTTTAAATCGTAAAAATGTGGCGCAAATCATTGAATATATATTTCAGAGCGAACATTTTTAACTAAAATATTTGCTTCAGGGGGGTCCCTGAAACTACATATTTTGAGATGGGGGTCCGTGACCCAATAGAGATAATTCTGGAGGTCCTTGACATGAAAAAGGTTGAGCACCACTGACCACTGACACAAAACATGGGTTTTTCAGAAAGATTTTAGGATTTAGAAGCCTTTTTTTCCAGGGCATGACTCTCCGAGAGGTGCTCTGCGTGTTGGGGTTGACTTCATTAGAATGTGGCCTACCTACTAATGCTCCGCGTGCACCGCGGAGGTCCGTGGAGATATTAGCCTGTTACAAAAGACTAAGGCAGCGCGGGGGAAAGTGAAGGTGTATTTATTTTTTCACCGTGGTTTTTATTAACATTTGAATGCCCTGGCCTACAGTATGTATATATATATAGATAGACAAGTTGCTCTTTCCACCTACAAGTTGCTACGAATTTCCATTACAGAACCTTTTTGTTTTTGAGTGGTGTAAACCACTCCTACAACTGGCTTTGTTAGTTTACGTGTCTGTCTGTCTGTGCTCAAAAAATGAGCACGGTTGCTATGGTCACCCAGTTCACACGGGTGTGATTTCATTACGTCAGACATTACGTCAGACCACAGCTGATCAGTCTATATAAGACCTTACACCACTCAGTTCACACGGGTGTGATTTTTTTTATCATAGAGGACATACAAATTCCCTTCTAGCCCATTTTGGGTGGGAACCCCTTTTGGTGTTAGCATTATGTTATGCTTTAGCTATTGACAAATAGCAGATCTACAAGCTCGTAGCGCGCCACCGAGTGGCGCGCTACGAGCTTGTAGATCTGCTATTTTTTGAAAAATCGAAGAACGACTGACATAGAAACATAGCTTTTTCAGAAAACTGTCAGGATGTAGAAGACATGTTTAGAATCTGATCTCAGGTCAGAATGGGCTAGCTTGCATTGGAAATGTTCCCGTTCCACCTTAGAAGACACCGTGTACTATCTGGTGTGTACTTATCTGCTAAAATCTGCTGAACTCTCTTGGCCGTCACTCAACAACGGCAGAATGGCCGTGCATAGCAAAGGACAATGACCGCCATGGGTGCACGAAGGGGGCTGGCGTGGCTGTGCCAGGGCCATCTCTGAAGTCAAATAAGCCATTATCAGTCTGTCAGGCCAGGTCTCATTTGAAGTCTCTTAAGCCATTTCGACCTGAGAACGATTCTACAAATGTCTTCTAAATCCTGACTGTTTTCTTGAAAAAGCTATGATTTTCTATGTCAGTCGTTCTCAAACACTTTCATGTCACTTTTCACGATTCTTCAAAAATAGCAGATCTACAAGCTTTTCAATAGCTAAAGCATAACATAATTCTAACACCAAAAGGGGTTTCCACCCAAAATGGGTTAATAACAATTAGGCAGTTTGATGAAGTCCCTCAGAATGCCCTGGTAATATACATTTTTACAGCTACTGCGGAGAACTCGGATAAAGAACTTAACCACTTAAACCCTATATATTAGTTGACCAGAGTACCTTATAGCGCTCTTACTAGTCGCAATGTGCCACGTTGTAAGCTTGTAGATCAGCAATATGTTGTTCGCCTGTTTTTTTTAAAGAATATTCATCCGTTGTGATATGGCCAGAATAGGGATGCAAGGGAACAAAATGGTTAAAGGGGAAAACCACCCATTTTCAACATTTTACTATGTCATTAATATACCTTAGAGCTGTTGTGTGGAAATAATAAAAAAAAGTCACCCCATTTTGTGTTTCCTAGAACTGTAATTATGAAAAAAATCATTAACATGGTGAAACACATCTTGATGATGTCATCAAGATGTGTTTCACCATGTTAATGATTTTTTCTTTTTTCTTTTCAGACCTCTAGTTCTAGGAAACACAGAATGGGGGAACTTTTTTATTATTTCCACACAACAGCTCTAAGGTATATTAATGACATAGTAAAATGTTGAAAATGGGTGGAATGCCCCTTTAAATTGCCTGTCTCTACCAGTTCAAGTGCACATCCTTTCTTCTTTTCTTTTAAGTACAAGGAAAGAAAATGTCTGGTCTGGTGGAAGACTTTAAGACGGTGTGCGTGGTCATGGAACCGTGACCAATCTTTTTGCCTTTGCTACATGTTGGTATAGTTGGTTTTGTGTGGATGTTCTAGGGTTCGAGGGTTTTAATCCATTTTGGGCGGGAACCCCTGTTGGTGTTTCAAGCATTCTGTTATACTTTAGCTATAGAAAAATAGCAGATCTACAAGCTCATAGCGCGCCACCGAGTGGCACGCTATGAGCTTGTAGGTCTGCTATTTTTTTTTTATCGTAAAAATGTGGCACAAATCATTGAATATATATTTCAGAGCAAACATTTTTAACTAAAATATTTGCTTCGGGGGGGTCCCTGGAACTACATATTTTGAGATGGGGGGGTCCGTGGCCCAATGGAGATAATTCTGGGGGTCCTTGACATGAAAAAGGTTGAGCACCCACTGACATAGAAACATGGGTTTTTCAGAAAAAAGGATTTAGAAGCCTTTATTTCCATCGACTTCAGTCCAAAATGAGTTAAGACCAACTACTACAGTGTAACTAGCATATAGTCCTCCTAGTGAGGTTGTAAGGAAAGGCCTGACTGTTCAATTTGATACTTTACCTTGACCCCAGAAGTGTGTCGCTAGCACCCTGAGGGCTTGGGCCGGCCAAACCTCTCTCTGGGCCCCCGTGGGAATGATAATCTCAACGTGGGCGTTTACCACGGACACCAGACACAACACCATTAGCCACAGATCCGCTGCTGCTCATTAGGACCCCACCGATCGATACAGGCGGCCACAGAAATCGCCAGTGCTGCGGAACCACCAGCTATCACTCTTCGGAGTTATTACCGTAAACAGCACTGGCCGAGATTTAGGGCAGTGCCCCTGTTTCCTTTTGTCTGTTAGAAATAAGAGGGTTGGGAGGGCTAGCAGCGATTGACCAAAGTCACCCTTCTAAGGTGACATTTATATCGTTTCATTTCGTGTCCTGGAACTTTGCATGTGTTGTCTGGAGTTGTTGGTTGTCCTGCAATAAAATTAGAAGCTGTCAGGATGCATTCTGCCCTGCTCGTTTCGCTGCAGGGGTTTGACGCGATCAAAGCAGCAAAGTTCACTCAACTCTGGGAAGATGTTTTACTTGTGTTGATGTCTCTCCCGATATTAAAAAAGAGTTGTCATCATAATACTTAATAAATGACAACATAACATTGGGGAACATTATGGGGCCAAAAGAGATCAGAATCTCAAAGAAAAAGATGAAAGACCTGCTTTTTGTTTCGGGAAAACAAGCCGTTTTATATCAGGTTAAAGAAGATATTTAAATTATTTCTCAATTCCTCCTCCTTTGAATCGTGCGTTCTGGAGGCATTAAGTCACAGGAAATTGTAGATAAAAAGGGGAAAAAAAGAGCATAGTCTGTGGTTTTCTGGCAGAGAGGAGAATAATATTGAGGCAAAATTGTGAAAATAAGAAAAAGGGGAGGTGTATTGATTTTTCGGAGCCAGGGAAAGAAAAGAGAGGGAATAAAGAAGTGCTCTTTGGCCGATGTGTCCAAATGATGTCTCCGGGGACGTTCTTAATGGTAGGGGGAGGGGTAGAGGGGGGTTAAGGGGGTGAGGTGGGGGTGACGGGGGCAGGTGCCTACCCTGACTAAGGCATGGAACTGCCCTTAGGCTAGGGCTAATGGTATTGGCTGAGCTTACTTTAAGCAGCTCTTTCCTAATGGCCAACTATGAGTGTGCCACAGGATAGACAGGTATTGATTGGTTCAAATGCTCTTGAGTTGACAAGAACTGAAAGTCCCTCAAGCATATACAATCTTGCAGCAAATTATGTCACACGGAAAGGTGATTAAAAACAGAAGCTCGGGGCAGACACACTCATTAAAAGTGTATATGATATTTTCTCTCGCTGTCCTTCGTCTCTTTCTTGTCTTATCTCTGTTTATTTCACCAACGTGCTGCAGTATCTTTATCTCTCGGTAATTTGTCATTTTTTTTAAAGAAAGAAACACTCTATTCAAAATTCCTTCAGTACTAGTACCATTCTTTATTTTCAACAGAGATGAATTGGTATCGATGATTGAACATCCTTTGCATCAGTCAGAGTTGAACACTTAATACTTAATAATCTATTTGAATAGAGTTAAGTTGCCTGTTATTTTCTCAACACGGATACAGGTGTGTTGTTTCCCTGAAAAGAGGCGCTGCATACAGGTATGGCGGTACAAAGAACAATGCCATATTATTTGCTTTGTTGTCATGCCCCCCCTTCCTCAATACACACATACAAAAAAAATGCTGCGTACAAGATTTTCTCTTATTCACAAGGGGCGCTTTCTAGACTGCTAGAGGCATCTGCTTTGATTGCATAATTCCCGGGAGACGAACAACACAAAACAAAAAATACTGACTGAATTCAGACCTATAATATACCGAACAAATAACGTACCAGCTCCACTCTCTCAAAACCATAGTTCTCTAAAGAAAAGGAATTGGAGAGTAAATTCGAAGTTGAAAGCTTTAGCTCTTATTCCACAAAGTGTGGGGGAGGGGACGAGACTGAAAGATGAAACAAACTTTATCTCTGGCTGAGAAAATGTCTAGCATTACCCAAAACAAATAGTCCATAGCCGGGATGACCTAATCACACTTTAACCTATAAGTGAGACATATCAAATGTACCATAAACCATTTCTCTCTAAGACCTACAGTATATATACTGTAATAGACCTTTCAGGAATGACTGGTTGAGGAAATGCTGTATTATGCAGAGCTGATATACACAACAGGTCCCTCATGTCCTCCAGTGTTTTGCCCAGCGTAGCATGGCGGTTTCGAAGCAAAGCAAACAGAGTTGAACAAATGAAAGTTAAATGAAAACGACGAGTCCTTTTTTCCTCCTGGATAACAAAAGAAAGAAAAAAAAAGAAAAAAAAGATTTTCTGCATCCAAACGATATGGTTGCAACCCAAAGCTCACAGATTTCTTCTCTTTCGATTAAATGCTCTTTTCTGTGGCTGTTTGTGCTATACAGTGGAGTGCGTGCGCTACAATGCTACTTTCTTCTCTACAGGGGCCCCTGGGCTCCCCAAGCAATAGGAGTAAATTAGAGTGCACCTGTTCCAGCTCCAAGATAAGCCATCTCCAGAGGATTTCCTCTGAGTAAAATGAAGTGAGTGAAGAATAAACAGAATATCACAGCATTACTCCGCCAAGGTGAAGTTGCTGCTGCTCTGGGGACACGGTTCGTTTTGCACAACACCCAACAAAATATCCTCTATAAACCTCTGGATGTAAGACTGTAGGAATGGTCTCTCTGCTCACAGCGGAGAGAATAGCTGCTTTAGTTTCCACCTCTGTGTTGCGTGCGCAAGGCGGCGAGTTGTGCCTCGCACAAACTGTATCCGTTTGTAACCTTGGAGTTGAAATGCTTTAGCAGCCTTCTGTTATTTGTGTGGTTTGGGCATTGTGGTTTTGTTTCCAGCGTGTTTTAGACTCTGTGTCAACACATCTGCGGTAGTCGAACATCAAAACCACAAACCTCCCCTTTTTTCCCATTCTTGTGCCGCAGCCAAATATTTCGGAAAGTGCCTAATTAAGTCAACTAAGGAAATTGTCAGTATGTCGTCTCTCCTTTATTCTCATCGGCCCCGTAGCCACATGAGTTACCCCTAGCATGTTTCAGAGAAGAAATAAAAGATATAACCCCAGTGTGATGCCCAAAAAAGACCACTGACCGGAGATGTCTAGTATGCAAAAATCACTCTGTTGGTTTACACATAAAAGGCATGGATAATTAGAGGAAAAATGTAATTCATCATACGCCTGATAATCAGTTTGATTTGGTCTCCTATCTGCACCAGAGCATCCGTATAACCCCCCTACTATTAGCACCCCTCTCACCAGTAGTCTGTGTTACCGTCTCTTTGTTCCCCGACAAACACATTATCATTATTGTAGCTAATTGCACGCTTCGCCTTGAAGTTGTGCTGGGATACTGCGTGATCTCGGAGGTTGAAACGTGTGGATCTGAGTCCGGTCTCCTACCGCAGCTTGGCATGGCACCCGCTAATTGCCATTATGACAGGATAAGGCACGCGCCATGCGGCTGCCAGCCGGACAGGGCTGAACCAAGGCACTGGGAGGAGGTGGTGGTAGGGAGTGTATATTGTGCCGGGTGGTGAGGGGATACCACCACAGGGGTGGTTGGTTGGTGGTGGTGCGACGTGGGAGGGTGGCAAAGAAACTTAGGTGGAATGGGGTTGGGTTTGCATGCACAGAGGGGACCAAATTGGGGAGGCAAGGAATGTGGTTGGTTGGGGGGAGGGGTGGGGGGAGGGGGGGGAGGGGGGGGGGGGGTAGAACCAGTGTTAGATGTAGGTCAGGGAAGAGAGGAGCACACCCCAAAGATTACAGTCGGTTAGCGTGACCCCTCTCTGACAGGATCCGAGCCCCCTGCTCCCATCAGAGCTGGACCCCGGCATTGTGGGGAAACCCGGTGGTTAGGAAGGCTAATCAAGCGCCTGGCACACAAGTTTCAGCACCTCCAGGCAGTCCAGAGACACTGTCCGGCCACAGGTCCAAAGGGTTGGCTCTTAGTTAACGAGAGTGGATGCAAGCTTCTAAAATTACTGTTATTGAAAACAGCTCTCGGGATAATAGCGGGTTATCTGGCATACAGACCTATTAGTCTTGGGCGACATCACACTACAATAATTGTCACTTAGCAAATGGCTTCACTGTGAAAGGCAACATTCACAATATTATCATTTAGAATGATAATGTTGTGGAGCCTTCACAACATTATCATTCTGAATGATATAATATTGTGATGTTGCCGGAGCCTAACAGACTTATATAATAAGTAGATAATAGATAATTACACACATATTGAGGGGCTACAACAATAGCTTTTACTCTTTTCACTCTTTTCACAAATGTAAGCACAAAAGCATACATTCTCAACACTGACGTGTAGCCTATTTTGTCTTTGATGGCGGAAAGATGGAAACTCTAATTAACAAAGAGAAAAATCTTGAATTCATAATTTTTTGTTTTTGTAAACTTTTACTTGTGGAAATGAACGAATATAGTTTTGCAAAACAGAAGCCTATACATTGTAATGAATACATGTAGAATTCACAATAGTGAAATTAATCTCTTTTCAATTAATTATAGTAACAATAATATTTGTCATTATACTCGTATACTGTCAATAATTTGACGCCCGAGCTTAGGAACTATTGCCTTTACTATTGAATTTGCAAGCCACTCTAATCGCCATGTTTATATATCTTAAAGAAGTGTAATGCGAACGATGAGTTAATCTAAAGAAAATGTAAACTCTGAAAATGTACGGTTTGAGTCGAACAGCAACGGTTCCTTAATTCAGATGGGAATGTTAGATTTGCACCACGGTATCAACTTACAACTTCAAAATGAGTCACACAGCTCCCCACTGGGCCTTGAGAGAAGGAAATGGAATCATGCACATTATAACTGGTGACAAAGCCGCGCCATCACCTCACAGAAGATCTTATTCCATCTGTGAGAACCTTCGATCTACCCTAGAAAAATAACAAATATTCCTCCATAGCTGGTGTTCATTTTCGTTCAAAAAAAGGGGTTTCAAGACCAAACACAGGAAATGGTGTCATTAACCCATTTTGAGCGGGAACCCCTTTTGGTGTTACATATATTATGTTATAATTTAGCTATTGAAAAATAGCAGATCTACAAGCTCATAGCGCGCCACTGAGTGGCGCCCTATGAACTTGTAGGTCTGCTATTTTTGAAAAATCGTTAAAATGTGCCTCAAATCTTTCAGAATATTGTCATGATTTAGAAAACTTTTTGTATTTATTTCGACGTCAGGCCTGAAGGGATTAATGATATATATTATGAGCCAGGGCTTCATAGAGCAGTCTCTGTACCAGTGCATACTGAAGATGGGTAGGGGTTGATCTCTTTGCTAACAAAGGATCTCTAAAATATGAAGTGAAAAGCTACCCAAGATGAAGCTGGTATAACGAAACACGCCGAGGAAGAGCCTATTTCCACAACACAAACAGATTTCCTTGGCCTTTAGCAGTCTCTTACTGGGATACTTTGAGACATATCCATCAAAACACAGCTGTATTCATTCATATTTCATACCTCCTCCCTCTCCCAGTGCTTTAACACTGTTCTTTGATCAAAGCAGAGGAGTCGGATCACAACAGGAAGGTTCCCTGCCAGCCATAGAGAAGCAAGGCCGACTGACTGACTACTGTACAGCTGCCGTATGTCTCGCTGTAACATCCAGTTGGGGGGGGGGGGGGGGAAATAATATTCATCTCTACTAATGCAAAACTTAGAACATTATAGACGAATGTGTTGCTTTTGAATGTTCCACCTATATGAACTAGTTTAGTGTGTGGATAGTTACGTTATATTTCACGCCTTGCTTCCTTCCTTCCGAGTCATGTAGAGCTGTACACTAGTGCTGCCTTGGAGAATACAAATTTGTACAAAAAGCTGTTGATGTAAACACAAATTCCACTGATACATAGGCATGCAGTGGAAATTAACGGTTTCCACCAACTAAGAGATGATTGATTGCGGTCTTTGTTTGATTTAGAGAGGGATACAGTCATTGCAACTTTGGGTGGTGGAATTGTTGGGAGACCCAACAGTAGGGGCGCAGATTCCAGTCAGGTAGCTCAAGAGTGTCACCATGTGGACATGCAAGGACACGGCAGGGGCTGTAACCTTTACTGGGATGAATCATTTGACACATACAATTTTGCCTCGGAATTAAACTGAACAAGTTATGTGTGTGTGTGTGTGTGTGTGTGTGTGTGTGTGTGTGTGTGTGTGTGTGTGTGTGTGTGTGTGTGTGTGTGTGTGTGTGTGTGTGTGTGTGTGTGTGTGTGTGTGTGTGTGTGTGTGTGTGTGTGTGTGTGTGTGTGTGTGTGCGTGTGTGCGTGTGTGCGTGCGTGCGTGCGTGCGTGCGTGCGTGCGTGCGTGCGTGCGTGCGTGCGTGCGTGCGTCCGTGCGTGTGTGTATATACGTATACATACATACACACACACACACACAGGTATCTCTATTTTCCTTTTTGTTGCGTGGTTTCCTCCTAAATGATTTATACTCTATATATTCTCCCTACCAAAGTTTACGTACCGACTGTTTCAAAGTAGCCTACTGTTTAATAGACACCTTCAACACATCTCCTATATCTCCCTCTTCAACTCACCTCTCCACTGTATCGTTTCCAGGAGATAGTAGATTCCAAATCCCCCCCCCACCACCCCCCTATTCAGTAGTGCTCTGGAGGGAAAAAAAACTGTTTGAAGACCTCCCTGACATTTAGACCGTCTCTGAAGATGACTTTGCCTTTCCACCATAGCCTGCGGGAACATAGTAAGACCCACACTAAACTTCAATTGATATTCAGGCCCCAGATTCCTCCAGGGGAAATTATCATTCTGTTCATAATAAGAGCCACAACAAGCAGCACCTGGAAAATGACTTCATTATGCACTCTGCTTCAATAAAACTTTCCCTGCTATGACCCATCGGAAACGCACACACGGTCTAATCGTGAAATGAAAACTATATTATGCATATGATAGAATACTCATTTGATGGTTAGCTCTGCTAGGATGCACATCTGCTAGGATGTGTTTGATTGGCAGGTGTGTTAACCCATTTTCACCTGAGATCAAATTCTAAAAAAGGTCTTCTACATCCTGACATTTTTCTGAAAAAGCTATGTTTCTGTGTCAGTCGTTCTTCGATTTTTCAAAAATAGCAGATCTACAAGCTCGTAGCGCGCCACTCGGTGGCGCGCTATGAGCTTGTAGATCTGCTATTTTTCAATAGCTAAAGCACAACATAACGCTAACAACAAAAGGGGTTCCCGCTCAAAATGGGCTAATGCAACACTGTAGCCTTGGACGAGGGTGTGCTCTGAGACTCGTTTTTTTTCCCCCTCCCTCCTGAAGCCATTATCCAAATATGTTGTTTTTTGAAACAAATGAATGGCAGAAAAATCAAAGTATATCAAAAATGTATTGGCCTTCATAATGGAATTCCCTCAGAGCAAGGACATTGTAACAATGGGCCATTCTCCCTTCCTGTCCTTTCCCTCTCTATATGCCAATGGACGTGACCTCCAAAAAAAGCTCTAACAATGGGGCCCGACCAACAACACGAGCCCCTGGCTCCCTGCCACAGCCACTACGCCGCAATAAGGTGGCTTTCATCTCTGTTGTTATATTTAACCCGTTTTGGGCGGGAACCCCTTTTGGTGTTAGCATTATGCTATGCTTTAGCTATTGAAAAATAGCAGATCTACAAGCTCGTAGCGCGCCACCGAGTGGCGCGCTACGAGCTTGCAGGTCTGCTATTTTTTGAAAAGTCGTGAAAATGTGGCGCAAATCTTTGAATATATATTTCATAGCGAACATTTTTAACTAAAATATTTGCTTCTGGGGGGTCGGTCCCTGGAACAACATATATATATTTTTTTTTATGATTTGTACTTTATTAAATTTCTTTTGTATATGAAACTGACATAGACATAGACAAAACACAACACAATAAATGCATAACAAAACAAACACAAAACAAAACAAAACAAAACAAAACAAAACAAAACAAAACAAAACAATACAATATAACAGAGATGCACAGAAATATCCCGCAGTCCACCCCAGCCCCAATTCCAGACATATTCCTTCAGTGTATTTTCTGGAACAACATATTTTGAGATGGGGGTCTGTGGCCCAATAGAGATAATTCTGGGGGTCCTTGACATGAAAAAGGTTGAGCACAACTGACATAGAAACATGGGTTTTTCAGAAAACTATCGCCATCAGTCCAGAATGGGTTAAGGATGACATGCTAGCCTATCGGCCTCTACCATTGTCTCCGCCGTGATTATTCTCTACCGTTGTTTAGCCCCAGTTGTGGCTTCTTTGATGAAAAGGTCGCTGCTCAATTGGAAAACAGTCATTAAAATGCGGTGGGGTACTGTTCACCCAGGGTGCACTGGGGGAACAAAACTCAACCGAGCTGGTTAATCAAAAGTTAATTATCCCATTTTGAGCGGGAACCCCTTTTGGTGTTTTAAACATTGTTATAATTTAGCTATTGAAAAATAGCAGATCTACAAGCTCATAGCGCGGCACCGAGTGCCGCGCTATGAACTTGTAGGTCTGCTATTTTTTTTTAAATCGTTAAAATGTGCCTCAAATCTTTCAGAAAATTGTCATGATTTAGAAAACTTTTTTTTCAATTTTGACGTCAGGCCTGGATGGGTTATATAATTTTCATGCAGATGAGGGGCAAACATTCAAATGAATCCCAGCTCTGCAATCATTACAAAAAATAAATAAAGAAATAATTGTAAAACGCTATAAAATGTTCAGGGGACTGGGGAGGCTGTAAACAATATGAAGTTTAATTTGAGGTAAACAAAGTGAATATCCACCAGGGGGTCTGGGAAGGAGAAAGTGAGGTTAAATCAAATTTGGAAACACAGATACCAGGCAGGTTTTGTTGTCTTGATATACGTGCAATTAGGCGGGTCCTTTGATGAGGACACGGGGACAGAGAAAGTTGTGTCTCCACGCCAGCGGATAGGAATTATTTAAAGGGGATTTATATCTTCTAGGGGCAGGCAAAGTGGTAGATCTCTGTGAAATGGGCAGCTATTGTATCCAAAATGAAATAAAATCCACATTTTAAAGAGACCACGCAAGCCACCTATCTAGTAGGGTATTTTGCCAAATTATTGAACAATTGAGAAAGAGATAGGCTACTGGAAGAATAACTTAATTTACTGTAAGTGACACTGAATATGCACTGTGCAGGCACTATACTGACCTACACAACATTCAACTTAATAACTTTGTGAAATGAGGCAAAAAGTAAGATGCAAGTACTTTTCCAACAATTCTCAAGTCTTTCCTCATCAAAGGAAATGATTGTCTTATGCAAATTACAACCAATGAATATTAAACTGACGATGTTGAAGTATCACAAATGAAGAACCATTGTTCTGGAAGTGCAATGGAATGTGGTTTAACCCATTTTAGGCGGGAACCCCTTTTGGTGTTAGCATTATGTTATGCTTTAGCTATTGAAAAATAGCAGACCTACAAGCTCATAGCGCGCCACCGAGTGGCGCGCTACGAGCTTGTAGGTCTGCTATTTTTTGAAAAATCGTGAAAATATTTATTTCAGAAAACTGGAGGATTTAGAATACTTTTTTAAAATTTTGAGGTCAGGCCTAAATGGTTTAATTTCTTCTCTAATTCTATGTGCTTTTATAATGTTCACCTTTTCCCAGTTGTGCCAGCGGGTTTGGGTTCATTGGTGTGCATTACAACCACGCTCTAACAATACAGGGCCTCCCCCGTGTCAGCACAGTTCATGAATCCTAGCCCCTTATGCACCAGGCGATTAGTATGGTTCTCAGTCTGTGGGGCTTTGCCAGAAAATGAGTTCTCTTTAACCCAGTTTGAGCGGGAACCCCTTTTGGTGGTTACATACATTATTATGTTATAATTTAGCTATTGAAAAATAGCAGATCTACAAGCTCATAGCGCGCCACCGAGTGGCGCGCTACGAGCTTGTAGGTCTGCTATTTTTGAAAAACTGTGAAAATGCAGTGGCACAAATCTTTGAATATATATCCTTTCAGAGTGAACGTTTTTAACTCAAATCTTTGCTACTGGCGGGGGGGGCCTGGAACAACATATTTTCAGATGGGGGTCGGCGGCCAATTACATATAATGTTTGGGGTCCTTGACATGAAATATTGAGAACCACTGATATAGAAACATAGGTATTTCAGAATCAGAAAACTGTCATGATTTAGAGGACATTTTTTAAAATTTCGATGTCAGGTCAAAATGGGTTAAAACATATGCCCCCTGCTGATTCTCTTCCTACCCTGATATGAAATTCCAATTTTTATAATGAACACCAATTTCCTGTACGGGCAAGGAGAAGAAGAAAAAAAAAGTTTTACACATTTACGTCCCTTTCCTTAGATGTCCATGCTTATTCCCCCAAAAAAATGAAAGAAAAAAAATATATAGGAGAAATCAGTTCTGGACCTCATAGTAAAATATTCAAACAAGTGCTGATTTATATGACTGCATCGAGGCTACAGGTACACATTTGCATCTTGTGCCGTTTCTCCAAGACGAATGCACACATGACTGTCCTGAGTGTAAATCAAATTACCTAAACTGTAACAAATTCGATTAAGTCATTGATTTCTAATAAATTGGCTTAATCACCAGCTGTTGTCATGCTGAAATTGTTGTATCACAAGTTTGTCATGCTTGTCGGTCGTGGCTTCCTTACAAAGGTAATTTACCTTGTTTAAAGTGCCCGAGGGCTTTAATGGTTAAAGAGCATCATTTACTGTTCCTGCTGAAATAAATAAAATGAACAAATTTAAGAAATGGAGCTCTACAAAAAAAGTTAAGGAATTAAACAAAAGCGTTTGATAGGTTTTTTCCAAACTCCAAAACTTTATTACAATTTTACATGGATTTAGGATTTAGTTATAGGCTAATTAATTGCTAAATGTAGGCCTAATGATATCTGGAAGTCAGTATCCATCCTGCATGGGACGATCTATCACTGGTGATGTCGATGCAGAGGATACCGTAAAGACCGAGCATTTTTTGGTCTTCATTTATGTGGCATCCTTTTCTTTATTTTGAAATGACTGGACTCATCATTAATCTGTAGAAATTGAAATTAAAGTCAGTTTAACAATTTTGTCCCGTTATTGTCGGAGTATCTAATTCAACAGCATATCGTGTTCATTCTCACTTATAAAACATAGCAAACAAGTCTGAGCAAAAAAAAAAAAAAGAAAAAAAAATCCATTGATAATCAAAATATCACTTTAGATTATGAAAATATTCAGTTAAGAAATCAGCACACAGATGTCGAACAGTTTACTGCTATCACCGATGCTTTGGCACAAGCACTCTGTAGCTGTAGTGTACATTAATATTGCACAATTGAAGGAGACATTGGCGATAAATTATGCATATCGGCACTTACAACACTGTATGGGCTCATCCTCTCTAGGGTATGGACACTCGTCTCTTCAGGAAGAGACACCACACCTCCTCCTGTATCCATCATCTAGGAATGGCACAATAAAATGATAACTGAGTATTAAGAAAGCTTATTGAATCCAAGCGTAATTACAAAAAAGAAAAAAAGCTTATTGGAATTACATTAAAAAAAAAGCATGATCCATAAGCTCAGTTTATGGTTTAAGTATAAGGTTAAAGTTTTACCTCAAATCTCAGGGAGGCAAAAACATTGGATAATAGCTATACAGAAGTGACTGGATTGTCTGGTGAACGAACGGTCGGTAACGCTGACTTACCCTGATGGTGGCCTCCTCCACTTCTCCCACGCTCCTCTTCCCTCCTGGTAGCCAGCCATAGGACCAGTGCTGGGAAACGGTGACCTGCACCACCAACGCCAACAACAACAACACCTGCACCAACGCTCTACTGCTAGCTGTGGCTTCCATTGGAGCTGCAGCAGAGGAAGCCAAAACCATTAAGCCTGCTTTGTACGTACGTACCTCGTCGTGCGGCGGTGTCGCCCGTCGGAAAAATAGCAGGTGTTTCTTTGATCTATACGAGCGTGCACGACTTGTAGATCTGCTGTTTTTTGGTGAGGGACACCGTCGCATGACAAAGTCTGATTGATTAAAGGGGCATTCCACTCATTTTCAACATTTTACTATGTCATTAATATACCTTAGAGCTGTTGTGTGGAAATAATAAAAAAGTCTACCCATTCTGTGTGTGTGTGTGAAAAAAATCATTAACCATGTTAATGATTTCTTTCAGACCTCTAGTTCTAGGAAACACAGAATGGGTGGTCTTTTTTATTATTTCCACACAACAGCTCTAAGGTATATTAATGACATAGTAAAATGTTGAAAATGAGTGGAATGCCCCTTTAAGCATATAGAATAGTTACCATTATACCGGTATAGTTATCCCCTCTATCTCAGAACCCATTACTTTAGCCGTCCAACGCGTACCCTTACTCATAATGATCAATACGTTTTACTCTGAATTATGAATGAATTGAAATGAAATAAAAAGAGCATGGGAACACAAAACAAAGAACTTAAATTTTAGACAGACTCACCGCTGTATTTTCCCTGTGAGCATGTGGTGCATTAGCCACTAAACCAGGGTGGCGGTTTTATAGGTTTTTGCAAAGGCACACAGACTGAATATAATCCCGTCTCTCCAGGTGTGACACATTTAAGCCTGACTAATGGGACCCAGAGAGGGACCCAAAACGTTGCTAATGGAACTGGTTAAGATGCGCCATCACCACGACAGTTCAAACCCACACAAGTTCACTATTAGTCACAATCGCTTTGTTTTTGTTTAACCCATTTTGACCTGGGAACGATTCTATAAATGTCTTCTAAATCCTGTCAGTCGTTCTTCGATTTTTCAAAAATAGCAGATCTACAAGCTCGTAGCGCGCCACTCGGTGGCGCGCTACGAGCTTGTAGATCTGCTATTTTTCAATAGCTAAAGCATAACATAATGCTTACACCAAAAGGGGTTCCCGCCCCAAAATGGGTTAATAGATAAAAAAATGACAGTGTGACGATACAATGGGTAATTTCTCTCAATCTATAATTTATTGCAACCAGCATTTAGCAAACACATTGTAGCTAAACCCCCATACATATTCAATAAGAGGAAACAACACTCAAACATGATGCTTGTGTATTACACTGTACTGTACATGAGGTGCTAGGCCTGGGTTATATAGGGTTGACTGTCTAAATACTTTTAATGCATTTACAGTAGGTTAACTGTAAAGACCAGTGGTTTATTCCAAAGTACAGTAGTAGTACAGCAGACCGGTTTAGTCATGGCTAAAGACCACACTAAGAATTGTATGTACGTCCATGGACCAAAATGAGTATTCCATTAACCCATTTTAGGCGGGAACCCCTAATTTAGCTATTGAAAAATAGCAGATCTACAAGCTCATAGCGCGCCACGAGCTTGTAGGTCTGCTATTTTTGAAAAATCGTGAAAATATTTATTTTGGATTTAGAAGATTTTTTTTTCATTTTGAGGTCAGGCCTAAATGGGTTAATTAACTCATGTCAATAAATTATGATAAGGAAAAATACAAAGGAAAAACTATCTTTACATAATCCATGTGTTCCAAATGATCTAACAAAGCAGAACAAAGCAAACAAACAAAAAAACAAAGGTCAATGCAAAAATATATTCTAATTACTGTAGTAGAAATGTTGTAATATCCTACTAGAAATATGCAACAAAAATGCATTGTCCAAAACCTGTTGGAACATCCTTGCATGCATCTCTCAAAATTCTAAAGTTTGTTAATATCAAAGCATTTCCCATTGTGTTCTCTATTCCTGAGGAGTCTGGGTAAACAAGGTTCGACTGTGTACCAACTCTTCCTTGACACCTATAAATGCTAAGTCTTAATTAGTCTAATATACTGCCATACAGAACTTCACTTCTTAATTAGCTTCATAGGTTGCACACTTACTGTAACTGTAACTATCTGTGCAGCTGTTACTTAAAGGACCACTTCACCACTTTTCAACTTCTCTTCCTATAATTGGTCCTAACTAATGTTCATGATAAAATACCACCATTTTTTCCTACTCAGTCTGTGTCTCATAGGAAGGCTGTGGGCAGTTCAGAAACCCGTCCACCAGTGACATCATCGATGGTGAATCCAAGCTAATAGAAACGGCAGGCTTTATTTTCCTGAAAAGTTGCAATGCAAAAGTTGAAGCCATCGTTCTCACGATAATAAAAATCTAAATATATTTTAAAACAAATCTTGTTTAAAAAAAAATCTGCCTAATGATGATGTCACTGGTGGACGGGTGTCCGAACTGCCCAAAGCCCTCCTATGAGACACAGACTGAGTAGGAAAAAATGGTGGTGTTTTATCATGAACATTAGTGAGGACCAATTATATGAAGAGATGTTGAAAAGTGGTGAAGTGGTCCTTTAACGCTATGTAGTACGCTGAAAAATAACCTATACTGGTAATAAAAACCAACACTCAAAACATCATTTTACTTTTGAATAGCGTGTAAATCATTACTCTGCTTGATGTGGACCATATGACCGATATTACAAGACTGCAACAGTAATACATCTGGGAGCAGTTTGCAGTGCTGTGTGGACTCTCTTTTCTCATCAGACTTCCACCATAAAATAATCATCTGGCTTATGCATATTAAATGTGTCACTTGGTGACAAGCTTTCCTACGATTAGAATTGTCTCTCTAATCAAAATGGCACGTTTCATGCAAATATGCACATGTAAATTACGCACAATCTGTGTATAAAAATGTCTCTTTAACTCATTCTGGGCGGGAACCCCTTTTGGTGTTTTAACTAAGCATTATGTTATACTTTAGCTATTGAAAAATAGCAGATCTACAAGCTCATAGCGCGCTACGAGCTTGTAGGTCTGCTATTTTTGAAAAATCGTTAAAAACGCGGCGCAAATATATATTCTTTCAGAGTGAATGTTTTTAACTCAAATCTTTCCTTCCGGGGGATGGTCCCTGGAACAACATATTTTCAGATGGGCTTCGGTGGCCAATTACATATCATTTTTGGGGTCCTTGACATGAAATATTGAGAACCACTGATATAGAAACATGAGGTTTTTCAGAAAAAAATACATTTTAAAAAGATTTTTTTTAAATTCAGGCCTAAATGGGTTAAAGCATGATGTAACGTTAGACTGTGCGACGAGACTCACTGTGGGTTAATTTAATTTTATGGAGTTAGACTAATTTACCAAGTGTTATTGCCACAGGCAGAAAATAAAGTTAGCGGGGTTAAATAACACTGCAGTACTGCTAAGTGCTTGTTATTTAACAGAGTACTGGTGAGGTAATTTGCACTTGCTGACGCAATGCAATGTGTCGGAACGTTAAATTTCATGTATTTGTTTTAATTAACTTTGGATCATAATTACTTGTCATATACATATATCATATATTCTACACATGATATATGTTTTAACCCATTTTGGGCGGGAACCCCTTTTGGTGTTAGCATTATATGTTATGCTTTAGCTATTGAAAAATAGCAGATCTACAAGCTCATAGCGCGCCACCGAGTGGCGCGCTACGAGCTTGTAGGTCTGCTATTTTTGAAAAATCGAAGAACGACTGACATAGAAACATAGCTTTTTCAGAAAACTGTCAGGATTTAGAAGACATTTATAGAATCGTTCCCAGGTCAAAATGGGTTAAGCATAAACATGAATTATCCTTGTTTTACATACTTTGTCAGACTTTCCAGAGGTGAGTACTGGACAGTATACTGCATACAAGACCACTGGCACACAAAAGGCAGTGTGGTCAATAACATAATAAACAATCATAAATAGAAACAAATGTATTCTACAAACACATAGTTATATAATCCATTATAGGCAAATAGTAATCAATACATACTATATTATATACAGAATGTACATATTATGTAAAGTCTGAATAAAATGTATTCTATTCAAAGTTTTCAAACATATATTATTTTTTTCCTAAAACAAACACCTGCATTCACCTTCAGCCTGCTGGACCTATATGCAGTACAATCCAGAGTGTTACTTTTACTCTTGAGCTGGGCCGGATATACCATGTGGGCACTTTGGGCACGTGCCCAGGGGCCCCTAAAAATAAAAATAAAAAAATGTTTTTTTTGTTGTTTTTTTTTAGCTCCACAGAAAATGTCCCTGCTAATCCGAATTAAATAAATGGTGTCTAAAAAGATTTTATTGTTGGTGAGAAGGGCAGCTGAAAAGTGCAATTGTGTGTAAAGCAGCAACAATGCGCTAGATTGGCTGTCACTCTGGGGGGGTAGGCGACCGGAAATAGGCCAATATAATGGCATAAAACTGCCCCAAAACGGCTCTGAAACAGCAAAAATGTTGCGCGCGCGTGAAGGGGGGCCCTTCGAGCTTCAGTGCCCAGGGGCCCTCAGAGGTGTTAACCCGGCCCTGTAGAGGGGCACATTAAAAAAAACAAAAAAAAAACAGTAAGGGATTTTCTTTTTCACTCTCCAAGTTGAATAACATTCCAGGTTTTTGCTGTCTATGCAAGGAAACAAAAAAACTGCTTTGTATTTATCCAAGAACTTGACAACCTTATTCAATACACGTAGCTACAATATAGCTAGATATATTATATCTACTTTATCTCACACTTCTAGACAACATTCACACAGACATTCTTGAAGGAAACAGACTCTTGAAGCAATTAATTAGCCTATATTATTTACAATATGTCACAATGAGTTTTTTAGAACTGTAATTGAGTGCAAAGGGTGTAAAAAGAGCTTGCCGTAGAAAATAACATTCTGACAAAATTGCATAAGTTAATTTGACAGAAGTACGTGGTATAATATCTGACAGGCGTCCGTCCTCATTTAAAATTGGCGTAGTCCGAGAAAATGTCGACAAAGTCCTGAACCACTCTATAGCAGAAGTCGTACTGTTCCTGAACAGAAAAGCAAAGAAGAGGTATTTCAGTGAACATGTGAACGCAGATAACCACATCAGCAAAAAACAGAACAGTTGAATCATGTCACAGTATCTGTTCTGGTACAACCTACCACAGTCTGAACCATGTGTGGTCTCTGCATGCGTAAACTTTTGACTGTCTGAAATACGTCCAGGAGGCCTTCAGCTTTCA